>NC_057697.1:1970557-2109765 GCF_014466175.1 Vespula pensylvanica
TTTTTTTTCTTAAATTAGTTTGATGTTAATGATGAGACTTAATATATTCATCATATACTATTTCACAAACTGTTTTATAATTTCTAATAAATTATAAGTCTAATAAAAAAAAAAAAAGAAAAGAAAACCTGACACGCGTAAAGATATATTATAATGAAGAGGCAAATGTAAAATATGATTACGATATAAATAAAGATTAAAAAAAAAATCAAAATACCTAAATTGGGAAATGCATGTTCAAATGACTAAATTTTGTAAGAAATGATAGATATATTAATTTCATTTTGTAGAACACAGTATTAAGGAACGTCAATGAAAATGTACATCAGTGACGTAATGAACGTCAATGACGTAATGAACGTCAATGTTACATATTCATGTATTTAGTACCGATATGTTTCTATGAAATATTAATTGTAATATTTAATGTTTTTTCAATGTATTCTATTAATTAATCGTTTTAATAGTCAAGTAAATTATTCCTCACACGTATGGAATTATTATGGAAATAATAATATACAAATAAGTTATATATGGTAAATTTTTTCATGAGGTAGATGCATCAACCCCAATTGAATTTCTGTTTTATATAATCTTAATTTCCAAATTCTTTACATACCCCTATTTTATAATATCGCAGATTTTAAAATATTTAAAATCGTTTCTCTATTTCAAGATCTTCTTTTACTTTTCTCAACAATATGGTTTATTATAGCTATAGGTAAATATTATAGTTGAGCAAAAAAGTTCTGGAAATTATTTCACTTCAAACGTTTTTTTTTTTCTGTTAAAAATGTATATTTTTTCCGAATCTATAAAATACTATTAGAAGTAGAGTAGTAAAAGAATTATAAGATGTATTGATATACAAAGGAATGATTTTTAATCGAATTAAACAAAGTAATTTATGTGATATTTGTTATCTGAATGATACCTAATATTGCAATAATAAATTTTATACAGCTGCATTCTTCATAATGCATATACTTTCCATATTCCATTCTTGAGGAATAAATTCTCTATTATTTACAATTTTTACAGAAACTTCTATTCTTGCTGCTAAATTGTATGTACCAGGAGCTGATAATATAGCTTGCAATTTTATAGTATTCTGTGCGAGAGACTCTATGCAACAATTAATCGCTGAATGACAAATATATCGAAAGTTTGTCGAAGCATGTGGTGAATAAAGTTGAGTCTTAATACTTGGAAGTTGAGTATCACTGTGAAGTAAAAAAATCAATTAAAATATAATTCGATGAATAAGTAATGTATATGTATGTGCCTTTAAATGTTTAATAGTCAAATATTTACCTGCTAGTTCCAATGGTGTTTATTCTGACATCTATTTTTGATTGGAGATGATTTTGTATATACATTGTAACTGGTATAATGCAAAGTCTATTTTCTCTAAAATTATGCTCGCCTTGCCTGAGATGACTTAAAGAAAATGTTATTATATTTTTACAGAACATAGTTGCATTCGTTTGAAGATCAATTCCTAGAAATTGTTCTTTATTATGCGTAATCGATAAATCTGGTATATTCCTATCTGGTCCAAATATCTTCAAACGTCCACAATATTCACTTTGTTCTACTTGCATTTCTTTTGGATATTTGTAAACTTGATTCAAATATTTCATGTCAATATGATGCTGACCAATTGCTTGCCTAACAACATAACCATTTTCTATTATTTTATTTTTCCATCTAACAATTAAAGCCGAATTCATCATCATAGTGTTTAGAAGAGGATCATTATCCTTTTGATTAATTTCTTGAAGTTGCAATTGCATATCAGCTGCATTCTCATGTATATCTAATGGTAAAATATATCTCTTTTGTACAAAATTCATGAATGGATAAGCTATTTCCGATATTTCATCACTCTTATTATCTTCTATTATTGATACATTAGAGAATATTGCTGTGTTATCAAATTTTTTTTGTAATTTAAACAATAAATGAAACATCTCTTGTGGGTGTACTATAATATTAGATGGAAGGACAGATGATCTAAATATTGACCAAGTATCACTTTGGCAAGATACAGCTAATATTGAAATTTCATTTGTTATAGTATCATGAATCTGATTCATGTTTTTTACAGACATTTTCATATTCAATGTCGGTAAAGTATCTTTAAATACTGCACTTCTGGATGCGATTGCTTTGATTTGTATTGAATCCAATACTTCCAAGTGCCACGTATGTCTGCATAATCTGTGTCTTGGAATACTTTCAGAGTCAACATTTTCATAATAGAAAAGTAAATCTAATCTATGACTTCCCTTTTTATGAGGTGCTTGAATCCACAGTGGCATCTTATGAACATCACCTACGTTTAAAATATTATTTTTATCTGAAGGTAGCAAAATTTTTGTTACAGCTTTATTGCTTTTCTTCAATGAATGTTCTGGAAATGATATATATACTTATAATTTCATTGATTAATATCTTAAATAAATTATAAACACGCACACACACACATTGAACATCGAAGTATAAAAAAAAAATTTACCATCAAGTATATCTTCATTTCCTAATGAAAATAACTTAGCATTGACACAAGTAACATAAATATTTGTTAATGGTGCATTTCCTATATTCTTTAGAGTTACTTCAACCTTTTGTATTTCTCCACAAAACATTTCTGATGATAATTTGCTAAAATGGATCTGTAAACATAATTTAGTTCGGTCGAACGTTAGAATAATATAATAAGTAAAATAAGTGATTTCTTTACCTGTATATATGGAGCTTTTTTGATGACATTCATTTCTAATCTATAATCCACAGCATACATTTGTATGCCTGGTTTTTCTTTAATATTTTTTAATTTAGGACCTTTAATTTCAAACAATCGTTTTCCAGCAACAAAAATTGTCGGATTCATAACAAGTGGATCTAGCGTTGCATGAACTGGATTAGACATGTTGTACTTCAAACCCAAGACTTTTACCTGTCCTACTTGCTTAGGTGTGAGAGATAATACAATACGTTGTTTACAAACTGGATGTAACATTATTGAATTGATTACTTGTGTATCAACCAGTTCTGATTCCGACGTTTCCGAATTTGTTTCATTTGTAATAGTATTATTGACGCTAGTAAATGACCACAATAAAGTTACGTTGGATAATGGTAATGATATATGCAGTGGATTATGTAATTCAATAGAAAAATGCACTGGCTCATTCAAGACAGCATTTGGTTTGACAGTATTATTACTTATACTCGAATACAATATAATGGATGGCTTAAATATCATAGGTTGTGTTCCCTGAGCTTCGGTTATAAGTATTTCTTCCATTTTTGACCATCTAACATCGTCTGTATCTTCATCGTCTAGCGATACATGACTCGCCGAAATACTATCTTCAGTTGATTCACACAAATGGCCATATAATACTTTAACATTGTTGCTATCTATTAATGGTAAAGGCAAAACAGGAAGCTCCTGGTCATTTGTAGCATCTTCTTGAAGTAATAACTATAGAAAGACATAATGGTTTAATAAAACAATTAGAATTGATATAAGTTAATGGTATTTTA
Source organism: Vespula pensylvanica (assembly GCF_014466175.1). Lineage (NCBI taxonomy): Eukaryota > Metazoa > Arthropoda > Insecta > Hymenoptera > Vespidae > Vespula > Vespula pensylvanica. The sequence continues at coordinate 1,974,113 of NC_057697.1, forward strand.
ATTTTATATGTGCTAACTCACATTATGAATATGTAAAAATTCTCGTAGGAAAGCAGCTTGTTGCGGTGCCGGTTGTTTACTATTAGCATTCAATAATTTTTCAAATGCCTTGACAGATTCTTGAACTTGCTTTAAAGAAGCGGCTTGCCTACCAATGGTAAAGTGTATATGATCTTCTGCTAATGACCATCCTCTATTATTATATACCTAATAATAGTAAATGTATATGAATCTACCATTATAATATTACATTAGAAAAAACATGTAATCAATATTACCTGATAAGCTTGTTGATAACATCTTAAAGAATGTTTCCTTTGGCCTGCTTTCGAGAATCTATGTCCAGCTAAGACTGCATGAAACGCATATTTCCTCATCATTTTCGGACCAATAAAACAATAAGCAGCTTGTTCGAGAAGTAAAGCAGAACGCAAATCAGAATCTTCGCTTGTCATACGAATTAACTGTTTTGCTGCTTCCCCATATAATCCACGACCCTTCAAGCATTCTGCACTGAGCAATGTTGCTCTCGTTGCAAATTGCGGCATCTTACAACTATTTGAATAAGTTAATATTGCATCATCCATATACTCGATTGTTTTTCGATTCATTTCACCTTGCATGAAAGCACTTAAACCAGCCATTTCTAGAGCACCTGCATAATAAAGCCATGCTTGATCGCCTGCAAAATCTCGTTTTGCGCTATGGTACGCTTGATAAGCAAGCGAATAATGACCAAATATAAAACACAAATCACCCAATCGACGCAATTGTAACTCAGAAGACTCTGCAGTGTAACTGAAATTTAAAATAAATTCAATATTTGATTATACGGTAATTGATAAAGAAAATAAATAAATGCATATATATATAAAGACATATAATAAGAACATACATCACAGCATTTAATGGAGCAGATCCTGGCGCTCCTGGCTTATTCGTACCGAATAATCTTCTTGTTGCACTAAAAAGTGATCTACTAACACCCTTTTTATTTGAAATAACATCATTTAATAAACCAATTTGTTTCTCAACATATGGTAATAAACTCTTCAAACAAAATTCTGTTATAAGTGATCTCAGTCTTTCAAGATCTTGTGTAGATAATCGAGCACCATGCTGTGCAGCAATGTAATTTGGAGAATCTGCCCAAACATTGGCATTAATTGGAGAATTACTAGCTATATGAGCTTTAATATTAGTAGTAGAACTAATATTATGTAACTTGTCACTCTCTGGACTAAGAGGATGAATAGTTACGGACACTGCTTCTTGTCCAACTTCTAATTGCACATTACTAGGTTCTGACATTTCAGAAGAAAGACTAATTGTATCAGCTACATCTGGAGAAACTAACGTATTATTTTGTGGAACAACCGGTGTTCCAGCTTGACTTGATCTGTAATAGAATAATATGATTAAAGATTTCAAAAGTGTTTCATGACAATTGTTTATCATGCAATATTTACTTCTCAGACTCTGTTGTGACTTCATTTGGCATAGCAGATACACCTCCTGTATCTGCTGGAGTACGTGGTGAACTATTTTGTTCGCTACCACTTGATAATTCTGTACGTTTTATTAGAAATTGACTCCAAGGATCCGGTAAGTGTGAATTATCATCAATTTGTCCTGGTGGTCGTGAATTCATTTGTAAAAGGAAACAATTATTAGCACCATAAATATTTTTCATTTCTGTAAAAACACTCTCTGCCCTGTCAAAGTAAATAAATAGAATATATATTCAAATATAGAAGTAAATAATATTTATTATATTCATAAAAAAATAAAACAATTACTTGATCTTATCATCCAGTAAGGCATCATGTATTAGGATGTAATATCTTAATGCATTGTTATTAAACCACTTTGGTAATTTTCCAGGAATACTTTGGTGTAATTGTGAACCCATTACTTGTACTTTGTCTAAAGGATTATCATCTGCTGTTGAAACAATGATCATGCAAGCAAGAAAATGTCTTGTAAACTCATGATCAGAAGGAAACTGCACACTAAGAAACATTTCTCTCCATGCTTCAAACCATGGAACAGATAAAGGAATATCTAAATCAACTGTTCCAATACGAATAACAGTAGTACGTTCACACATTGCCGAACTAACAGCCTCATTCAACATTTTTCTTGCAATGCTAGATTCAGGTGGATGTGCATTAACATCTTGTATAGAAAGTCGAAGATTTCGAACGGTTACAATATTTCCTTGCGGATCTTTGAAATGTCCTAGAATAATCGTATAATATATATAATAAAACATTTGTCATATAGACATAGTTGACATTCCAACATGTTTTGATAGAATTAGAAATTCTTTATAACCATATTGTATATAACAATAATAGTGAGATAACAAATAACTTGTAATTAAAAAATTAGGAAACACAAAAGGTATTCTTTTTTCTTAATTTATAAACATCATTACCTTCGGTATTTAACTTGCAGAATGGTTGCAAAAGTTCGACAAATGACAAATTATTTTTCTGACATGTTGCATCGGCAGCAGATGTGCATACTGCAGCAATTTGTGGCGAAAAGGTATTGCTGATAAATTCCCGTGGGGTTAACTTGCATTGAGCCATTACTATTTCTTATAATGATTATTATAATTTTTTTTTAACGAGCGAACAAATCCTTTTTTTTATTAAGTACTACGAACACTACGATCATACACACATATTTGCATTTATAATTACACTAGATCTACGCATTATTTTACGTGAATAAAAGTGACAGCGACGGAAGCAACATAGTACTTCGCTCGTAAGGATGAACATGTCTACCGGAATGAAACAGCTGTCTACCAAATATTACGAATACATTAGATTTCAGAAAACGATCCATCATGTTTTTTTTTTAATCATGTTATATTCTTCTCTCTTGACTTTACATCTTTGTTGAAAATGTAGTTTTATTGATGAATACAACCAACCCAGAGGGAATCAAACAGAGCAGACATTTCCATGAGACCGCAATTTTATTATTTTCCTTAATATAAATGATATTTCGCGCCATCTACAAATTCATAACTCTTTTCACCAATCAAATTGGCGCTAAATATGAATCACTACTCGCGTCGTTGATTATTGATAAATCAAATCAAATAAACTTCCTGTTTTATTTATTTTAGAACTTGACATAGATAAATAAAAAAAAGAAAAATATGTCAATACGACTTTCTTTTGTCTTATCTAAATTTTCAATAATTCGTCAATATAAAAGTATATATTGAAGATAAAACGATTATATTATTTGTAACATAAATAATACTGATATCGAAATATTACGTAATTTATATTTTATCAACTTATATCAAATTTATACTTATCAACAGATAATTTTTAATTTTTAATCACATACGAGAACGTAGTAATATAAGAAATAATAAAGTTCCAGACATTTAACCAATCAAATTAATAATTCAAACCATGTGATTATTCAAAACATCACATAAAAATTTCTATTACTAACATATGATAAATATAATCGTAATGAAATTACTTACACATTTAAATTATTCATGTTTGATACGATATCCTAATAATATTGTTATACATATTTTTTTTATTTTTAATCTATCACAAAAAAGATTCTGCAATATGAAAGTAACAACCAATCACGTTTGAGCGTTAAGTAGTATATAACATCATGATGTTTATCGAGTATTGTGATTGGTCATACATATTGGCGCTTCTTCGTATTTATTGGTCGTATTTTTTTGTACAATAAAATTATATTTGTTTATTTGTGAAAAGATAATTTCATTAATAATCATTCGAATACACTAAGAAAAAATTAATCAATAGAAACTTTTATCGTTTTAATAGAAAGAAATGTATAAGCTTCTTCGTAGAGAATAATCAAAGATGGCGCCTAAAGCTATCGAAAAGGGACTACTTTCCTTCCGCTAAGTGCATTCTACGGTTGTGTATATAAGCGTAAGGAGAACTACTTTCAACGCCTCTTCCTCATTAAGAGTAGAGTTGTGTTCACGTGTGGTTGTGTCTCCTTTTTCCACAAAATAGGTCACACAACCCACTTCCATTCGTGAAATAACTCTCCTATAAAAAAATCCAAAAAAAAATATAAAATTGCAAAAAATACAAACAAAAAAATCGTAAAACCGTTGCTGAAAACCGCGATACCTAAATAAAGTGTGGAAAAAAATAATAATTGCTTTACGAAGAGCGACGTGGTCTGAAGGCAAGCCATATTGAAAGAATCAAGGAAAACCAAAAAGCAGAGAAATTTTCATCGTTAACGGCCCGTAAGACCAGGTAAACTATAAAAATGAATCCAGGAGCTCCAAACTACCCTATGGCTTCGCTTTATGTGGGAGATTTGCATACCGACATCACCGAGGCGATGCTGTTTGAAAAGTTTTCGTCGGCTGGCCCTGTACTTTCTATACGCGTCTGTCGTGATATGATTACCAGACGATCTCTTGGTTACGCTTATGTCAACTTTCAACAACCTGCTGATGGTGAGTATTTTATTATTATTAATCATACGCATGAAACAAACAACAAAATTTTCACTTCCTCTTACCATCTTACCATGCTTTATTTATACGCTCATGGCACGTGCAATGCATTGTGCAAAGCCACCATATTGGATCTCGCAATACTTTGAATAATGGATGACGATTGAACGATTCATGCCGTCTATTCGACATTTATAATATCATTTATTCTTTAAAAATATATTATTTTTTAATGATATGCCGAGATGTATAATAATTTTTATCTTTTATGTTTATTAACAATCTTTTTTTGCTGCAAACTTATGATCTCCTGCAAATATTTACGATTTTGTCTATTTATATGGAATTATTTCGCAGTTTAATGCTTTTGACATCCAACATTATTAATATATGTTTTATATTTTAGCTGAACGTGCACTGGATACGATGAATTTTGATATGATTAAAGGGCGGCCTATAAGAATTATGTGGTCCCAACGTGACCCTTCCCTTCGGAAATCTGGTGTTGGAAATGTTTTCATTAAAAATTTAGATAAAAATATAGACAATAAAGCAATGTACGATACATTTTCTGCTTTTGGTAATATACTTAGTTGCAAAGTTGCTCAAGATGAGTCAGGTGCATCTAAAGGATATGGTTTTGTTCATTTTGAAACCGAAGAAGCCGCTAACAAATCTATCGACAAAGTAAACGGAATGTTGTTAAACGGGAAGAAGGTAACATATCATTTATTATCATACTTTTCATCATATTTTATATTTGTATTATTGCTATTTTTAAATTTTTAGGTTTATGTCGGTAAGTTCATCCCTCGCAAAGAACGTGAAAAAGAATTAGGAGAAAAAGCGAAGCTTTTTACCAATGTTTATGTAAAAAATTTTGGAGAAGACATGACCGATGATAAATTAAAAGAGATGTTTGAGAAATATGGGACCATCATCAGTCATAAAGTGATGAATAAAGATGACGGAAAATCTCGAGGTTTTGGTTTCGTCGCCTTTGAAGATCCTGATGCCGCTGAACAAGCTGTTTTGGAATTAAATGGAAAAGAAGTGGCAGAAGGAAAATGCATGTATGTAGGTAGAGCTCAAAAGAAGGCGGAACGTCAACAAGAATTAAAGAGAAAGTTTGAACAAATGAAGATAGAACGGTTAAACCGTTATCAAGGTGTTAATCTTTACGTAAAGAATTTGGATGACACCATTGACGATGAACGTCTACGAAAAGAATTTACACCTTTTGGAACTATTACCTCTGCAAAAGTCATGATGGAAGAAGGACGTAGCAAAGGATTTGGCTTTGTATGTTTTTCAGCCCCAGAAGAAGCAACTAAGGCTGTAACAGAAATGAACGGTCGTATAGTAGGTTCGAAACCGTTATACGTTGCTTTAGCTCAACGTAAAGAAGATCGTAAGGCTCATCTTGCCTCACAATATATGCAACGCATGGCTAACATGCGTATGCAACAAATGGGCCAAATATTTCAACCTGGTGGTGCTGGCAGTTATTATTTACCTACTATTCCTCAACCACAAAGATTTTATGGGCCAGCACAAATTTCACAGATTCGTGCGACACCCCGTTGGCCAGCACAACCAAATCAAGTACGACCCAATGCACAGACTGGTAGTTCAGGCTTTGCTGCTATGCAAGGACCATTCAGAGCTGCTCCTCGAGCTCCTGCTGCTCAAGCTGGTACTATGCGCAATACACTATCCGCCAGACCAATTACAGGTAACAAACTGTATAAATCTTTGATGATTTATTAATAAGATAATACATTATTTTATCATTATTATTATTACTTATCATCATCATTATCATCATAAACATTACGAAGACTATGTATAGTCTTCGTAATATCTATGTTTGTATCATAAGTAAAATATCATCACGCAGAGAGTAAATCTTAAATATTAATTTTTATATAGGTCAACAAACGGTAGGTGGTGCAAACATGCAAGGACGTTCTATGGCTGGACAAGCAGTTGGGGTTTCTCCTCAAAGTCGTCCATCCAATTATAAGTACACTTCAAATATGCGCAATCCTCCGCAAGCAATGGCAGTTCCTGCTCAAGCTCCAGTCCAACAGGCAGTTCACATTCAAGGCCAAGAACCATTGACTGCCTCCATGTTAGCAGCTGCTCCTCCACAGGAGCAGAAACAAATGTTGGGAGAACGTTTGTTCCCGTTGATTCAATGCATGTACCCACAACTCACTGGGAAGATCACAGGAATGTTGTTAGAGATTGATAATTCGGAGCTCCTTCATATGTTGGAGCATAACGAATCATTGAAGGCCAAGGTTGAGGAGGCTGTGGCAGTACTGCAGGCTCATCAAGCCAAGCAGGCTGTGGCTTCGAAAAAAGAATAAACGCCATAAAAATTAAGCTGTCATTTTTATCGTATCATTTTAATTATCTTTAATTTTTTTTCTCTTTTTTTTTCTTTCTCTCTTTTTTGTCATTTTGCAATTAATCCTCAGTTTAAAAAATTCCTCCTAAAAAAGCTTTATGATGGCTTAAGCGATTGTTATGTAATGGCGAAAAACAACCAAGTTATATTTGAAAGCTAATATTGATCGCGAGAGGATTTTCTTCAAGTTTTATGATAATAAATTTTTCTTTGATGGTAGAAATCGACTTGATTTTTATTCTATCTCCCTGGTTTTTTAATTGAATGTGTTGTATTAAGTGTATACGATCATGTATAATAACCTTTATAATTTTCAATTGAAGTTTCAAATAAAAATAAAACCTACTGTTGAACCTTTTTTTTTTAAGAATTCAATGATACGATAACTTATGTATTATAGAAAGAAAAAGAAAGAAGAAAATTGTTATATACAAATATGAAAATAAATGAACAAAATGCCTGCGATAGTTTTTATATGTGAAATGTTTTGAAATACGCGGCTTACAAGTAATTGTGATTGCAGAAAAAGTCTGAATTGTGATTGGTCAGTTGATCACGTGGTATTCTGCACTTGATGCATGATAGGTTAGTTTTTTCATCCGTGAAAGTGTGACGCAGCCCAAATATGATTTTCGACTGTACGATATAAACAGTGAAACGTGAAGGAGAAATGTCAAGTACGTAATTGTGGATTAGTCTATCGCAGAACACCGGGAGTGTAGAGTTTTATAGATTTTTGTAAGTAATTGTTGACGCAATTATCGGGAGAATTGAACTAAGCCGGTTAGTATTAATCTTGTATAATAAATATATGACGAATTAGATATTAAGGTAGATAGATAATCGTACACATATGTATGTATATATATATATATATATATATATATATATATATGTATATACATACATATTATACGTATATATGTATACAATACACATAATTACTTAAGTAGTTCAAGCACGATTGGTTGAAATCGTTTTGGAGAAATTACTGTAATTATCGCGAATAATATAGGTTAATTTATCGAATTGTTAATTAAAAATTCAATAGTTACGAATAATTTCCTTGAGAGATTTGTTCTTTTTTTTATTTATACTGATCGAAAGAAATTGATTTCTCTTCTCACGTACTTCGTTGGAAATATTTTCTACGTCACGCTTTAATTTGTACGTAGCCTATTTAAGAGTTCGGTACAGATCATCAAAGGTGCGAGACAAATATGCGGCCTCAAATATGAAAGGAATGTATTCATTTATTTATTTTTTATGTTTTAATCATTTTCTATGAAATTTATTTGGCATCAACTATTTATTTTGTGTCATCTCAATGATTATTAATTATTATATATTTTATATAAATTATATGTATTCTTTTAATTAATTCGAAACGTATGGTCGATTAACGACACATTATGTAAAAGAATGATATTCTTCATTTGTTCAAGAGAATAATTGTTTTATTACCCACGAATTTTCTAATATTTTATTTGTTTAAAAAAAGAATGTTTATAAATAATATACAACATATATGCATATATTATATATATATTTGTATATCATTAAGGAATTAATGTTAAAGTCATTGCATATAAAAGACATTAAATGTAAAAGGAACGTTTAGACGGTCCTGATGATTAATTGCAAAATGTTATTTCTAAAATATTTTATTTCATGTCATTGTATGAATAATTTTTGATATATTAGAAATATAAATAGACAAAATATATTTCACAGGTTTATAGTTTATGAGAGTTATAGACTCGATTGTTTTTGTGCTTTATATTTTTAATATATGAAGCATTAAAAATGGATCGAGATAAGGTCATAGGAAACTTGCGAGCAGCATTATTATCTTCAAAAGGAGGGGTACTTATAGATGAAGTAAACCGTAAGTTAAAGAATTATTAATACAATACGTAGAATTTGAAAATATATTTTCTGATTGATAACATAGTTATTTTGTTATATAAATACAAAGAAATATGTTCATTCTAGGAGATTTTAAAACGATTATTGGTGAAAATATACCATATCGTAGGCTTGGATATCAATCTTTAGAGGCTTTCTTAAAATCAATATCTGGAATTAAAATTACTAATAAAGGTGGACAAACATATGTAGAAGCTTTACCTAATGAGAAATCTTCTCATCTTTCTAAACTAATATCACAACAAAAGAGTGCAAATAAAAAAGAGGTTACTTTTATTTTATATGTGATTCATATTTGACAAAATTAAAAATATTTATATGATATTCTAAGAATTTTTATATACTATTTAGTTACGAAAAGGTTTCTACCGCAATTCAACGCCATGTCGAATGCCATATTCAACAAAGAAAGTTGTTTTCCCTGGGAAAAATGTTAATGCAAATTCCTCTATGCAAACTAAAAATTCTATGAAAAACAACACTAACCAAAAACAAGAAAAGTATATATCTAAAAAAAAATATAGTTTTATTTTATTATGTCATGATTCTATATATAGTATTTTCTAATCTTAGAATAAAATAAATATTATAAGTTTTATTTTTAAAAATAGATATAACATATTTTACAATGTATTCAGGATCGTACCTCTCATGCAAGTTCCAACAGGATATATACCGCCATCTTCTTTAGGAAGACCTAGATACATACAACCGGTGTCAGGATCACCTACTTGTCCTAGCAAAGTAAACATTTTTAATGCATAGTTAATAATAATAATATTCTTCTTGAACGAAATAAATTTGCATTATTAATAGATTCTAACATCTACTGTAATGAATCATTTATATTTTTAGAGACTGAAGGATAGAAAATCAAATACTATTCAAACAATAATGAACCAAAATGTTAATAAACCCAATAATAATACATTTTTTAAAAGCAATGACAACGCTGAAAAATCTGCAATACCTGTGATAACATCAAAACCAAACACTGTGCAGAAATATTCAGAAGCTTGTAGTAATGAAAAATCATCTTCAAATATAAGTGGCAGACTTAAAATTAATTCAGATATTCCATCCCATTCGCTTATAACTAATAATGTCTCAACATCTCAACATTCTGAAGTATTATCACCACTATCTCCTGCACAATTAATAGGAAATAAACCAATTTCATTTGCTGCTGCACAACCATTGAAGGTTCGTGTATTTTATATATATATATATACCTTTCTAGAAATTGTAAAAAAGTGTAATGTTTTTTTTTTTTTACCAGGTGCAAGAAAATAATCAAAAGAAGACAGTTTTGAAATCGACAGTATCCATAGAAGATCCGAGACATCAGTTGAAAATCTGTGCAAGAAATCTTAGTTTACCTGAACCTATATACAGGATATTACCAGCAACTGCTAAAACCTCAACAGTAATGGGTATATATGCTCATGTTAAGGTACACTATACCCTAATTATTTATAATATAAATTTGTGTGTGTGGATTTATAAATATATATATATATATATATATATATATATATATATATATATATATAAAAGATATTCTCTATATAATATTTTGCTTTACGTATTAATATATAGATTGGACCACATGGATATAGCAATTATCCATATGATGTAAGTTCTGATGATGAAGCTCAACGATTAGCAGCTGAAATAGCATTAAAAGATCTTATTGATAAATTTGGTTCATTACCTAATATCACTGAAACTACCAATAAAGAATTAATACAAAAACGTATAGTGGCAATTGTAAATACTCACATGAATGGAGTTTTCAAAGATCAAATACCTGTATATTACAAACAAGGATATGGAGAGTGTTTGCCTGCAGATTGGTTTGACATCATAGAAGAGTGTTCTGAAATTATATTAGAAAAAGGTGCTGATAATTCAATTATTTTACAACGATGTGAGATTAAAAAAGAGAAGGTAAAATGTAAATTTATTGAAAAGATGTGATAAACTGTTTTTCATTACATTTATAGTGTAACTTCTCAAAAATATATGGAGAAAATATTTGTATTTTTATCTTAGGCATGTGATTCAATTTCACCAAAATCAGACAAAATACTATTGAATCCAATAGGACCAACAATACCAGGACAATTGCAATTACCAGAAGATCAGTATTGGATCGTATATGTTTGTTGTGTGATAAGTACAGTTGATGTTTGGGTTCGACTTGCTGGTCCTGATTATAGTGTAAGAGATGATATTAAAAATTTTATGAAAAATAATTTTTTTACAAATAATTTGTAGATTTAATAAGTACTAATTTTATTTGATATTCAGGACAAATTCGATATCATGATAGCTGAGATGATGGAATACTATAGTCGAAGTCAAATATCTATTAAATCAGTCGAGATAGGAGGTTATTATGCGATATTTGAAGATGAGTGCTGGCATAGAGTTCGCTGTGAAGAATTTGATAGTAATACTGGATTGGTTACTGTGTTATTCATTGATCATGGCGATGAAGATCAACGTCCCTTAAGTGATTTATATATACTGGATAAAAAATTTTGCAGCCTATCTGCACAAGTAATATTTTAATACATACACATAAAACGTATACTATCATATACATCATTAAAAAATCTAATTTTTCCAGGCAATGCGTATGTGTTTAGCTGGTTTGGAAGACTTTAGAGATTGTGAGACTGTTTTGGTTCACATTGAAAATTTGTTACTTGGTCAAGCTTTTTATGTCGAAGTGCTTAATCAGGGCTTTGATAAAGACGGTCCATATGCTACAGTTGAATTTTATGATACAAGTGGTCCAGATGATATTAATTTAAATAAAATTCTATATAAGCAAATATTGCAGAATATTATAGCTTTACCACAAATGAACGTTGTGAGTACATAATCATTTCTTCATTCTCTTAAGTTTACTTTAATATTTATAGTTTTACATTAATTTTTAGGCAGGACAAGTAACAGAAGTTTTTGTCTCACACGTAGAAAAGAATGGTGATGTTTACATTCAGATACAAACAGAAGGGATGAAATATCTAATTCGTTTGATAAATCGTTTGACACAAACCGGACTAACTGCAGATATTTTGAAATACAGTATAGTTACTGTTGTCGATAGAATGAAAAAATATTTTGTATCTGTAGATGGAAATTGGTATAGAGGAGAAGTGATGAATATTTATCCAAATGGTCAAGTAAAGGTGTTTTTAATTGATTTTGGAAATACAGTCATTGCGAGTAAAGCTAATTTATTGCATTTGGAAAAACTTTCTGATTTATTGACAAAGTATCCTGCACAGGTAAAATCTTTTTCCTTCGTATAAATTGATTGTATGATCCATATACAATTTTCTTAATGCATATATCTCAGGCTATGAAAGTACATCTTCACAATATTGAAAAATCAATGTGTAATGAGAAGATGGTTTCCCGGATAAGGAAGCTTGTTCCACAGGGTGAACCGATTCTAATGAGGGTGATCACACATTCAACTGTTGGTACACCATTAGTAGAATTGTTTAAACGTATTCAACCCGACAATGTTCTTGCTTCTATTAATACTACCTTAGCTTACGAAGAACTTAAAAGGTATTTTAGTATAATATAAAATGTATGAAAATTTATTCTTTATTATCTTTATTATAATTTTATTATAGAACTATTGGAGATGGTAATAATAATGTAAAATTAAGAAAACGTATTACATCTCGAACTATAACGAATGAAGACGATGATGTTATAAAAACATTAAAGCCTCCGAAAATCACAGGACTTGGTGAATTTTTTGATGTACATATTACAATGGCTGCCAATCCAGGAAATTTTACTGTTCAACCACTAGATGATAAAAGATCTTTAGAGGTATCATACATATTCGCACTAATCTCATATAATTTTCCATAATTATATGTTCATTAAATTTGAATATAGGCGATGATGATCGAATTGCAAGAAGTTTGTTTGACTTATCATGGATCATATCCAACTGTTGAATCGATTAGAGAAGGAAATCTTTATGCAGCTAAACATATAGATGAGCATTGGTATAGGTAATAACTATTTTATATATATTATATATTTCATTATATATTTTGAATATTTTTTTATCATTAAAATTGTACTTTCTAGAGTATCCGCCTTGAATATTATCAGTGAAAATATGGTCACCGTATATTTCTGTGATTTTGGTGATGTGTCTATTCTATCGTTAGACAAGTTACAACCTTTAAAAAGTCAATTTTTAGAATTACCATATCAAGCAATAAAGGCCAAGCTAGTTGGTAAGTAATTTATATAGGTATAACATACTGCTTCGTATTGATCGCACATATATAATTATACATAAATATAAAAATAATATAAATTAATAGGAATAAGGCCTATTAACATGGATTGGTCAGTGGAAGATTGCTTAAGATTTCAACGATTGGTATTAGAAAAAAACTTTGTATCAATAGTTGTTGAATCAACTCACGATGATGTAAATCCCGCTGAAACTATACTTGGTCTAAAATTGATAGATGTAGAGACATCAGAAGACATTTACATTGATCAGCTTTTAGTAGAGGAAGGTCGTGCAGTATATACAGACTGAATTGATAATAGTAATTCAGAATAGTAGTACCAAAAGTTAACGTACATTTCTATACTGAAATAATAGTAAAAAGAAAAAAAAAACAAAAAAAAAACAAAAAAAAAATAAAAAAAAGAAATAGAAGAAAAAAAGTTAAAAAAAAGAAAAGGAAAAGAAAAGAAAAGACATTTATTAAAAGAGATCATTATAATTTTAATTAAAAAAGTAGAGTGTATGTCTCTAAGGAAGTATTTTACAAGGTTGTGTTCACGAAAGATTTAATTTTTATAATTATTTTTTTCTTTTTTTTTTCTTTTATATATTTAAAATATTATCTATTCTCTCATCTTTAACATATTCCATCAAATTTCTTGATATCTCTTTTACAGAGAAAGAAAGAAAGAAAAAGAGGGGGACATCGATATATAACTGGTATATATGCTTTATCTATATGTTCCTTGAATCTATAAAAATAGAGACTTTTTTTTATATATTATTATGATAATATATTATATCGTAGATAAATAAGTTCGACATAAATAGCGTTTGAGCGTTCTTAAATAATTTTATGATTTTCTTAAGAAATTAGACGAACATATACTATGAATTTGAAAGATTTTTTTCATTCAACTATAGCTTTCATAGAATTTAGAGAGAGAGAGAGAGAGAGAAAGAAAACAATTTAAATAATGTAGTCTCATCAACTTGTAGTAACTTTATATACTATAAAGAAATTTTTGGCTGTGGTCTATAGAGGACTATAGATATAATAATTTGATTGTAAGCATTCCATTATGTTTTTTGATTTTTCTTTTTTCGTTTTAACTAATACGTATGAAATTAATGTTATTAAAAAAATGTTTCAGACTAATTATCCCAATACTTTAAAAGATAATTAGTTATGATATAAATTAAAGAAAAGTAGAAGAAAAGAAAACAGAGAAATATATAAAATATCATTCAATTTGTTGTATTAAGTAATTAATTAAATAAAAAATAAAATTGTAACGTAGGTTTTTGTCTGAAACATTTTTTTTAAATTATATAAACGGCTTAATTGCGCATATATATAGCTAAGTTGAAAGTTATCTAAATATTTCATATTTTTTGGTTAAAACTAAAGATTTATATATAAAATTAGAATATATAAAAGTACACCTAGTGTATTTTTGTTAGTTTTCTAAATATTTACTTTTTTGTTTGGCTTGTTTTTTCTCTTTTTTGCAATAATTATAAATATTGATAACTTTTCTATTATAATTTTATCAATATTTTGGTGCTGTTATATTCAATGCAAAATTGAATTATTGTGTGCGTTTTCATATGATTCGAAGGAGAAAGATATTGGCTCTAAAGTGCCAAATTATATTATTATAGACATACTTGTAAATTTTTAAATTAATTAAAATTTACAAGTATATAATTTATGAGATAAAAGTATAAAACATATACGTGTATGTGTGTATATGTATATATATATATTATCAATAGTAATTACAATAATAATTAATGATTATATGAATAATTATATGATCGTGTAGTTAATAATAATTATTATATAATAATTGAATTATTATTAATTATTATTAATAATATATATTACTTAAAATTTTATACGTAGTGATATTAACGATAATAACGATAACAAAAGGAAAAAAATCAACTTTCATTGTTCAGTATTTTCTATTAGACTAGAACATATAATATGGTGATCCTTCTTCCCTGCGTGTATATTAGCTATATCTAATGTCTAAATATATCTAATATTGGACATGACATAGTTCTTCATAAAAAAAGAATATATTTTTATTTTGTTATATTAATAATATATGATATAGCTTATCGTGTTGTGTTATGGTAATATATTATTTTTGATAACTTGATGAAAGGTGCCAATAAAAAAAAAGTGACTTTATATAAATAAAAAAAGACACATTCTTTCCTTATCTTTATTTGTAAAAATCCTGTTTTGTTAAATTTTATAATCGTTATTTAAAAAGTAATATTATTAATAAGTATATTAATTTTTATTTTCCGTTTATAATTTATATTCAATAAAAAATTATAAATTATAAGAGTTTTCATATAGACAAATTTATTTATACTATAGTTATAGAAAAGAGAATATAATTTTATAATAATTAGAAAATATGTAAATTTATGATATAAATATAATTAAAATATAAATATAAATTATTAATATTGTATAAATTAAAATATATAAATTTTGGGAAGATCGTTTAAAAGTAAAATGGATTCAAATATGCCGCTGAAATATAATTACTACGTAAGTCTGAGGAAACTCAAGCTTCTATTTGGAAAATGATATTGAAAACTAAATTATATATAAGTTTACTTTATGTTTCCTATAAATATTACTTAATGTATTCATAAAAACGTTACAAATTTAAAATGTCAAACATTTACCTAACAATAACAATTATATTAATAAATTACACTACTTCACTATCGACAATTTCAAATATCCCGCAATTTAACGACTACGTAGGTCGGACCAATCAGATTCTTCTATTTCAATAACCGGAATTATCGCATAACCAGTAGCCATCTTTGAATTTCTAAAGAAACGCGACAACCAACGTGATACAAAGAAGAAAATTTAAAAAAATAGGAGAACCAAGAAACATAGTTGAGCTTAATGACGTCACAATGATATCATCAAACAATAAGTTAAAGGCCTTAGCTTGATATAAAAATCAATTAGCGACATCGTTTGTAATTTGAACGACAACTCAAGAATCTTCGAATGCGATAAGTGAACGCGCGCGCGTATTTTCGTAACTCGTTCGGAAATCTTCGGTCTCTGTCGCACATACACGAGTTATATATATCTCTCTCTCTCTCGATCATTTTTGCGCGCGCGAGTTTGAGAGTTCGACTTTTCGCAGACAGGGCAAGCTGGCCGCTCCAATGACGATTAAGTTTGGTGCCAACGAAAAGAGCCAGTCTATTCCGTCGATCGTACGCTACCGGTAATAATCGGCGTCGATTAGCACGTAGGTAATTTCTTTTGTTATCTCGCGTGAATCTAACGATATATATATAAATATATATATATTTTTTTTTAATAAATTTACTTTTTTTTCTTTTCTTTTGCGCTTATAAATATCTATCTCCGTCACTGTTCTCCCTTTTTTCGCACGTACGAAACGTTTAATTGCCCGCGCAGTTTAACGTATTCTCAAGTGTGTTGAATTTTCTGGTAGTTTCTTTTTTGCTTTTTTTTTTTTTTATCATTTCTTTTTTTGGCGAACGATTTTACCCGCGTATTTCCGACGCATTCGAATACGTCGGTGTATCTATTTTTATTCGAATAAAATGTATATATTCGAATGGATACAAAAAAATATATATATATATAATTGTTAAAATAAGTTAAGCTTGTGACGATGACGACGGCGATGACCAACGACGTTTTTTTATTTTTTTTAATTAATTGATTTTTTTCTTTATTTTTTTTATAACCTCTTCCTACGTGTGTCCCTTCATGTTCACATCGCGTACACTCACACAAACATATACACGTTCGAAAGGTCACTTCGCAAACGCCTTGCATGTTATTTTTTAAATTGTGTCTGTTTTCTGTTATTTTTTTCTCTCTCTCTCTCTCTCTCTCTCTCTCTCTCTCTCTCTCTTATTCTTTCTTTCTTTCTTTCTTTTCTCTTTCTCTCTCTCTCTCTCTCTCATTTCATATCATCGGTTTTACGACACCATTTCCTTCTCTCATATTCAGTTTTGGCCTAACTTGCCTGACAATGCCGGATACTAACACACTTACAACGTGAGCGATTACTTGTCTCGCGGATCATCGGTGGGATAATGATTACAGAACAAACTTGGACCATGATGCTGGACAGCGATGTCACTGGCATCAACGAGTAAGTTCAATCTCTTACTTCTTATCTTATTAAAAAAAAAACAAAACAAAAAAAAAGGTTAATAATACCTAATAATTAAAATAGATAAATTATGAATAAAATGATAATAAAAATGATATTAATATGATTTATATATATATATATATATATGTTTTTTTCTTTTTTGTATTATTATTATTATTATTATTAATTTCAATTTTGATTATTTATATATAATTTTAATATATTTCACATATCGATATGTACTTCGATAATAAAATTTCCTTGGTATTCCTTCGCCCCTTAACAGACTGGCTATTTCACCGAGAAAACAGCTATGGATCAAGGCCGTGAAGAAGTTGACTTCAGAAAGATTAGGAAGAGAAGGTCTGGCTGCTTGGGAAAACCCTAAACTGGATAACGATCCGGAACTGGGTGACGATACCAACGACGACGAAATAACCAACGATGAAATTCAAATCTCTACGGATCCCGAAGCTCTTTTAGCTGAAGCTGCTGTGCCTGAGGATGAAGCTCAAATTCATCGAGGTAGATCGATTAAAAAAATAAAAGACTGTTATTTTCTCTACCTAAACATATACGTATATATATATATATATATATATATATTTTATTTCATAATAATTTATAATAATATATTTTTCGTATAATAATATTATTTAAACAACAATAAGAACGGCGACTTTTGTATAACGTTAGATTATTCCAATATATTCCAACGTTCTATATAAGGAGACATAAAAAGATTGATATTTTTAGATGTCTTCAAGAAAGGGGTTCTTTACAAAGGGATATTCTGTCCTTCTTTGACCAACAATTTTCATAGTAAGCAATTGGAAACCTCGTATCTTCATTATTCGAATCGACAACGACAAAAAGCATTGATTATGCTCAATATCGTCGATCTTGGATTAAAGGTGAAAAATCATTATAATATTTCAATTTTATAAATGAAAGATCATCGAAAATGATATGTACAAATTTATATTTCCTAAATGAAATTTATGATGGCATATATACCGTCGGATTATTAAAAAAGAATCTTTAGAGAATCTGTATTTTTTGCAAAATGTTTCTTTCGTTAAAATAACAATGTTAAACATTCGTTATATTTGCTAAACACCTTAATGATTCGTAAAATATTCAATTAATAATTCATATATTGTCATATAAATTATAGTATTTCTACATAATTTTATTCGATACCGTCTGCAATTATTTCAAATATAATTTTCGGATTATATCTAGGATCAATTAAATTCCTAATAGAACATATACTTTATATACAGATCGCTTTAGTTTCTATCTGGTTATGGAGAAGAGAGAAAAACAGCGGCGGTCTCATCGAATCATTATCATGGGCATCATGTTGCATAGCTGCTAATCTTATGGTCTGCGTTCTAGGATGGTGGAGATGTTTTTCGAATAATTATTTATACTGGGCCTCGATATTTACCTGGTTATTGATCAATTCACAAGGTTATTTTATTACTATTGAATTTGTATTTTTATTTTATTTTGTTTTATTTCGTTTTATTTGTTTGTTTGTTTTATTTGTTTCCTCCTTTTCTTGTAATTTTTATATCTGAATATATTCATACTCTCTTTTTATTTATTTATTTATTTATTGGAAATATCTCTCTCTTTCTCTCTCTCTCTCTCTTTCTCTTTATATATATATTTTCAGTTCTAACATATACATCAGAGAGCGGATCTGTAGAGAGTAGCTCTATAATATCATCATCCCCGATATCGATTGATTCAATATTTTTGTTCGCCGTAGCAAGTTTTGCTCCAATGACTCGAAGTATCGAGTCAGTTTAGCGAATCGAACGAATGTTCGTTCGACCGTGGAAAGAAGGTATTAAAGCGACCAAACTCTGTATTTTCGCGTCTTTTTCTCTCTCTCTCTCTCTTTCTCTCTCTCTCGTATCATCATCATCATCGATTGACACTTTTACGTTTTTATCTATCTCTTTAAAAAAAAGTAAAAAAGAAGATGTTTAATTGGAGCATGCCGAGATCTAATTTTTCCACTTTTTCTTTCTTTTTCTCTCTTTCTCTTTCTCTACAGGTTTCATTGGAGCTGGACTGAACTTCTCGTCGCAACAACGCTTGATGTGGTATATCTTATTTGTAGTTTATGCACCATATGCTATGTTACCTCTTCCTTTGAGATGGTGTGTCCTTGCTGGTTATGGTACAGCCTTTACACACATGGCGATGGCTGGTATCAGTTTATTACATGATACCACATACGTAAGAGAATATTATAAAAATTATTTTCAGTATTGATTAAATATTTCACATGATATTTAAAGAAAATATATCTAAATATTATTTAATTAATATAGTTACAGGATGTAACGTGTATTGTACGTATGCTAACGACCAATGTCCTACTCTATCTTGCTGTAAATCTCGCAGGAATGTATACGAAATATTTGACTGATAGAGGCCAAAGACAAGCGTTCTTAGAAACTCATCGTTCGATGGAAACCAGACAGCGAACTCAAAATGAAAATAACAGACAGGAAAAACTATTACTTTCTGGTGAGAAGATTGGCGAAATTAATAATATTTGTATTAATAACAAGTGTTCTCTTCATAGTTTATTGCAGATAACATTATTCAGATATTATTTTAACACGTTCTCGATATTGACTATTGCACGTAAAAAAGTAATACCTTTAATCGCTCATAATTAAAAATAAAAAATTATTGAGACATTGAAAAACGAAACAATTTTGAAAAATTGGATAATATTAAAATTAAGTAAATATTACATGTATCAGAAGATAAACAATATTATAATAACGATAGGACATAATTTTATACACTTTAATAATTACATAAGTTTCATGCATGTGTTATATTCGTGACCGGTTTCAACGATGTGTTATATATTATTTCTTTTTTATGCTATGTACACATAAAGGGATATAAATAATACATAGTGATATACACATGTATGTATATATATATATATATATATATATGCATATGTGTAATACTACACATTGGAATTATGAGGCGACCGCGGAGCTCGGTAGTGCGTGTAACTTAATGTTCAGTCGAGCGTTTAAAAGGGTCACTAGACACTTTCGGTCGATTGCTCGACAGATTATCCTGACGCTCACAAGCATCGTCTTGTTAATATACGTCAATACGTCGTCGATTACTTCATGTTCATCGTTTTACTTCATTGTTATAAAAAAAAAAAAAGAAAAAGAAAAACAAAAAAAAAACAGTACAATTAAACCAAGCCCTACGATTATGAAAGAGATCCGAGTCTTATTTTTGTGATGTCTTGTTTTTGCATTACAAACTATTTTTGAAGTTTGAAAATTACGTGAAAAAATTATTTTAAAAAGAATAAATATATTTACTTACTTTTTCTATGTTTGTCTGATGCATTGATTAATCATTTTTAAATAATTCAAAAACCACACGTATGTACGCGTCCGTTGATGCATCAGTTCAATTATAAGATATCAATTTCAATAGATACGAAACAGGTCGAATAGCTCATTATTATATATAGCTTATTATTATTATTTTCATTGATTTTCAGTTTTGCCAGATTTTGTGGCGAAAGAAATGATAAGTGATATTGCTCGTGAAACAGCTAGGGGCGGTACAATATCCTTCACGCCAAATCAATTTCATAGAATTTATATTCATCGTTACGAAAATGTTAGCATTCTCTTTGCTGATATCAAAGGATTTACCGGTACGTCGTTCATAATAATTAAATTATATTGGAAGAAAATTTTTCATTAATCGTTTATTTTTTTTTTTTTTTTATATCTAGCATTGGCTAGCCAATGTAGTGCTCAAGAACTAGTGAAAGTTTTGAACGATCTCTTTGCTCGTTTTGATAAACTCTCCTCGGAGAATCATTGTCTTCGTATAAAACTTCTTGGAGATTGTTATTATTGCGTGTCCGGATTACCAACAGCTAGAAGCGATCATGCTCATTGCTGTGTCGAAATGGGATTGCATATGATCAAAGCTATTCGTGATATACGATACACGACGAAGGTATTTGCTATTACTATTTATAAATCAGTATTTGTTTATTCATCGTTCTCATGTGACAATAACATATTCTTTTTTTAACAGGTAGACCTAAACATGAGGATAGGTATTCATAGTGGTTCGGTATTATGTGGAGTTTTAGGACTCAGAAAGTGGCAGTTTGATGTCTGGTCGTATGATGTCACTTTAGCTAATCATCTTGAAAGTGGCGGTATACCAGGGTAAATACATATGCAAAATTGATCGAATCATTCAAACTGTATAAAATAATTTCTTTTATGGTATATCGTTTATTTATTTATTTATTTTTTATCAGGAGAGTACATATATCGGTAGACACGTTGAAGTGTTTAGACGACGTTTATGAAGTCGAGCCAGGTAATGGCGTAGAGAGGGACAATTATTTGAAGGATAGAAACGTTGAAACATATTTAATTAAACAAGTGGAACCTCAGAAAGCGAGGAGAAGGTATTCTTCGCGTCCTAAAATTTGGAACGAAGAGGATGGCCATAATAAAGGGAAGAGAAGTTTCAAACTTGGCAATCCATTGTCCGGTAACAGTAGTAATCCGAATACTTCACAGGACGAAGACACTGCAGTTGATTGGACACCTGAAATACCGTTTGAAAATGTTCGTGTTATTTGTTTTATATTATATTGTTAATATAATTAATTTATCGCCCGATATAATTTTATTATATTATTGTAGTTGAACAATGCTACATCTATTAGTAATTTAGAATCAGAATATCTGGAAGATGAAAATGGTGTTGCTAAAAGTACGAAGGCTGCTACTGAAAAAGAAACTGCAAGTAACAAGCGTATGAGATCAGCCAATATAAATGCTTGGACTTTACGTTATAATGACGAAAGTCTTGAAACAAAGGTTACTTAATTGACGATTATTTTGTTCTAATATTTCTTTAAATATAATATAAATAATTCCTGCATTTTTTCTTCCTTTTTCTTTTTTTTTTTTTGGATTTGAACAGTTTGGTCAATTACGCGAGGACATGTTCAAATCAAACATGATATGCTGCTTCGTAATATGGCTATTTATTGCTATCTGTCAGGCCATCATTTTACCAACGTAAGTTCAAACAATCTATACAATTAATTAATTTATATAAGTAAAAACTTCAGGATATATATCGTATCATATAAATTGAATGTCCCTATTAGTTGCATAATCTTGCTGATCTGTCTGCTAACTACAACGGCCATTTTGGTAGCATCGTCCGTACTAGTTATGGCTGAAGAATTTAAAGGGATGCCGTTATACCTTCAACACGCTTCTTCTATGCTTGTTCACAATAAACGACATCGTACAATTTTCATATGCAGCGTGATCAGCCTGATGGCATTGACTTCAATAGTAGGAGTGACGGCATGCCCTATACAAACTAGACAACATCCAGAAGTATTGGTACTCGAACAACAACAATTGACAACTGCTACAACCGAACAACCAGGATCAATGATGTCAACAACAGTTGGCCTTGACAGATTTATTTTAACATTTTTAGAAGCAGCGCTTCAAGACGAGGCTGCCGAAGTTGCTGAAAATCGAACGGTAACACATGACTCCAGCAATATCAAAGTGAAACTGACAAGTGTCTTCAATGGTAGAACAAGCGCGACCCAAAGCCGTAGTAGAAAAGAATTCTTCAGATTTTATAAATATGAGCAACGTTACGTTCCTGGACTTCGAAGACATTATAGAAGATTTGCTCGTAAACGTGCCGATGATATGACATTGAGGAAGATCTTGTCGCTTCCCGAAGATCTTGAACTTAATCAAAAACTTCCATATAAAAATTTTGACGAGGATGACATCGACATGTCGTCAAGCTGCATTCGTCCTGAATATATAGTCTTCACTTGGATCTTATGTCTCATTGCTTTAGCTTCGGCTTTGAAATTATATTATTTAGTTAAAACAGCTTTAGCCACCGCCATAGTCTTGGTTTATGCTGTATTGATACTCGTTGTATATAAGGATTTATTTTCTGATGGACCTGATCAACAAACGTGAGTATTATAACGTTATCGTCATTTAATTGAAGAAATGATAGACGAAGTATGAATTGGTGAATAGCCTAAATACAAAATCTGACAAAATTAGTCAACTTAGAAATATGAAAAAAAAAAAAAGACAGAAAAAAATTATTAATTTGTTTTTTTTCTGTTACATATTATCGATCAGTACATCAATACCACTCTCAGCACAAATGTTGGTCTTCCTAGTAGTATTTCTCGTTATGGTAACTTATCATGGCCGATTAGTAGAAGTAACATCCCGATTAGATTTCCTGTGGAAGCAACAAGCTGAAAGAGAACTCGGTGATATGATAGAATCCCGTCATAATAACATGCAATTACTTAAGAATATTTTACCGGATCATGTAGCTCATCATTTTCTGACTCAAGATCGTGCTCCAGAGGTAAAACATACCTGTTAACTGACAAATATCATCTATATCTTACATAAAATATTCTTCATTTTTAGGAATTGTATTCTCAATCACGCGACAAAGTTGGAGTTATGTTCGCTAGTGTGCCAAACTTTACAGAATTTTATTCGGAAGATGTTAACAAGGGAATGGAATGTATACGTTTATTGAATGAAATTATTGGTGAGTTTTGCAAGATGATCTAGATCATAAAAGAAAAATTCAATAATCATATGTGTGAATATTTTTTCTAGCTGATTTTGATGAACTTCTCGACGAGAATCGTTTTCATTGTATTGAAAAAATTAAGACCGTTGGTGCAACTTATATGGCAGCATCTGGTTTAAACCCAACGCAAAATGTATTAGATTAATTTTCTTTTAGTTTGCTAAATATTTGTTCATGTACAGTAACGATAATGAATATATAATAAAATTTGTTTAGGAGAAGAACAAAGACGACATGGAGCATTTGTGTAGACTGGTAGATTATGCAGTTGCAATGAGACTTCGTTTAGAGGATGTAAACGTTCACTCCTTCAATAACTTTGATCTCAGAGTCGGTATCAGTTGTGGACCATTGGTAGGGGGTGTTATCGGGGCAAGGAAACCAGTATTTGATATTTGGGGTAATACAGTGAACGAAGCATCTCGTATGGACTCGACTGGTGTTATGGGAAAGATACAAGTTCCTCAAGAAATTGCAAGGGTAATTAAAATTAATTAATTAATTTGTTTTAAAATAATTACAAATGAATTATTACAAATAAATCAAAACGGATTCTCTTTTTTGTATTCGTTAAAAATTAAAACAAATTTTTTATATAAGCAAAATCATCACAAATGTTATTTTTATTCAAGTTTTTGGAATCGAGGGGATATCAAACCCAAAAACGTGGATTTATCGAAGTAAAAGGTAAAGGTACTATGGAAACATACTTTGTCCTTGGAAAAGGAACGTTGAATCAAGAGACTACAACCAGACACAGAAGTACTTGTCGAAGTTTGGCTGCTGTTGTTTATGGCGTAGTGCAAGCACGTCGTAAACAAATGAGAGCTTTGAGAAGAACG
The DNA here is from genome assembly GCF_014466175.1 of Vespula pensylvanica. NCBI lineage: Eukaryota > Metazoa > Arthropoda > Insecta > Hymenoptera > Vespidae > Vespula > Vespula pensylvanica. Next base: position 1,998,996 of record NC_057697.1, read on the forward strand.
TAAAAAGATTTACGCATCGTACTATGTATGTATGTATAAATGTATGTATGTACATAAGGTAAGATTTAGCACGACTTACCTTTAAAAATCTAATCGTGCATTATATCTTTTATTTGAATATGTACCTACGAGAAGATTCGCATTTATATTTCAGATCGTTACGAGTTGTTACTTCTTCAATAAACAATAAAATATCTGTCTGTCTAATGAAAACATAATTATTTAAACAAAATATACATATGTATGTATATATATTTGTTTATACCTAATTATATTTTTCTCTTAGATATGCTAAAATTTCTATAAAAAATATTTCATGCAATAAATGGATCATGAATTTTTATTCTTTTTTAATTAAACAATCAATTAATTAATTTTAGACAAAATTTTTAATTGTGAGGGTAAAATTAATTTTTTTTCTTTCTTTCTTTTCTTTTTTTTTTTTTTTTTTTAATTAAAGGCTGGCGTTGTTGACAATTTCAAATGTACAGATAAACGAATTCTGCATAAATGTATATTACATTGTTCTTGTAAACACAATAATTTGAATAATAATAATGATGATGATGATGATGATGATGATGATGATGATGGTAATGACAAAATAATGATGATGATAGTGACGACAATGATGAATGATGAATATGATGATGATGATGATAATAATAATATAATATAATAATAATAATAATAATAGTAATCATGATTATAATAATAATAATAATCAATCCTTAAATAATAACATGATAATAGAAATAAAAATAATAATAATAAAATAATAATAATAATCCATGACAATATAATATAATAGTTGTAATGACATTATCAAGGCTAACTACAATAAATGATCTCTCATCGTTATTAAGAGATCATTTGGATTCCACTGTACACTTTTACACAATTTTTTTTTTTTTTGATAATGATCTAATTACAGAGCTATACCGCATTAATTAATTAATATTACAATGTAAATTCTAATTAGAAGAGAACGTCACGACACTTAGGAGGGACCTCGCAATATTATTTGACCATTCAAGAAATCGACTTTGTTTCTGATTATTAATAATAATAATAATAATCATCATTATTACTTATTTATTTATCATTTTATATATATATGTATATATTAGTAAATTTTACACTATTTCCAAAGGAAAAAAAGAAACGGTCGTCGACATCTCGAAAAATCAAATTTATCTTTCTTTAAAATTATGTGTGTGTATGTGTGTATGTGTGTGTGTATGTGTTTTTGTTTTGTTTAAGATACAAAGGCACTGTACACGTAAACATACAATTAGAAGGGCGCTGCTAAAAGCGGTTCGGATGTTACTTCTCTTTCTTTTTTTGCACATTTCATCTTATTTTCATTTTTAACTTTTAAACAGTAAAACACATGCCTGTTTAAAAATATCAATCCATTTTTTTCTCTTGTTTTTCTTTTCTTTTTTTGTGTTTTTTTAAATGCTACATGCTTATCAATTAGGGAGCAGTTTCCTTCATTTCTAACTGCATTGGTCGAAACTGTGTATTGTATGTACTTATATCTTTTTTTTTTTTAATTAATTTATTTATTTATATTTATTATTATTATTATTCTCCTTCTCTCTTTCTCTCTCTCTCTCTCTCTCTCTCTTTCTATTCTTAAGTTTAAGTTTATAGTTTGACTACTACTGTTTGGGTGCACAGAATTCACGGTAACTATGTATATAGAGATTAGAAGGAAACACATCATTGTGATTTTTCAATGCTAATCAGAAGTTAAGAAAACGCTCCTGCTCTTAGGTGGGAATATCTTTTTCGTTATCACAATTTGGCAGTGAATTGTTCTCTCACACACTTCAAAACGCAGTTTTTTCAATTTCATACAATTTTAAGTTTTTTTTTTTTTTTTTTTTTTTATTATTATTTTTTACATATCTGCTTTATATACGGCTTTGTTTTTCTTCTTTTCTTTTCTTTTTTCATTTATTTTTATTTTTTGTTTGTTCGTTTGTATTACACACAGATGAATTAGAAAATATCGTTTTACGTTTTATATCTTTTTGCTCGTTGAGAAAAAATAAATTTTTTATATGCAAGTCGGTTTTCACATTGTTAGTTAAGTTGGTGTAAAACTTAAACTTTTGTACATGGTTTAGCGAAAATATTTTCTTCTTTTTTGTTTGTTTGTTTGTATGTCTTTATTTTTTCTTTCATTCTCCTTACTTTTATTCCTTCATTCTTTTTCTTTTTTTCTTTTTATTTTTACAACTATGTAATCCTTTTATACGTACAATGGAATTCAAAGCTCTCTAGATCTTGTAAGATCATTTAGTAAAAAAGTTTTTCTTTGTTTGTCTTCATTTTTTTTTTCTTTCTTCATCTTCTAAACATTTGGAAATATTTTTTAATCATACGTTTGTTATTGTTGTTATTGTTGTTAAATGGCAAGCTTTATAAAACCAATACGATATTCTTTTTGGATACTTTGTCGATATCAAAATACAAGATTTTTAGATGATCTGTACAGTGCGAGATGATAAATGACAATGATCATCGTTATGGTCATGCAAAAGGTATATAGTTTCTAAATTATTATATATATATATATATATATATATATATATATATATATACACACGTATGACTCGTTTCTTTTAAATATTTCATTGGAAAATTTATATACAATATGTGTATTCTATAATTATTTAAGAAATTTTATTCGAGTAGTATCAAATTTTAATCATTATATATTATTTTTTATTCGAGTCATCAAGTTATTTTGTATTTGTTATTATTTTTTTTATTTTTACAGAAGATAAAGAGAAGCTGTTTTATGCAAAATTTAAATGTAATTCGAGCTTTTGCTAGCTAAAAAAGAAAGAAACATTCGATAAAAATAATCGAGTAATTTTGTAAGAACGAAGATATTGTTTAGCCTCTTCAATATATAAATACAGATTTTGTTTAATGTTTGACGAGCTTATTTTTCAGTTTGTATGATCTATATATATATACAATATACAATTCAGAGAAAAATATTCATTTGAAAGTGTATCTTCAACTGAGAAATTCTCTCTTATATAAAAAACCACTCAAAAAATATAGCGAATCAAATGAAATTTATCGCAAGTAATAAAAATTATAATCATAATAATATTAATAAATAATTTCAAGTTAAAACAATGCTAATTATAGAAACGAATGAATGAATTATTTTGTCATTTAGTATTATCCAACACATTTTTCACATGCGGTTTTCATTTGTTTTCTTTTCTAATCATTTCTAATCATTCATATCATTTATAATATAACATAATCATAATAGTGATAATAGTAATAAGAAAAAGAAGAAGAAAAATATGAAACTACCTATATGTATATTTTATATATATATATATACATATACATATATATATAAAAAAAATCTTTTTAGATCATTATCATAGAATCATTAAATTACATCTACAAGCTTAAGTGCTCGACAAACTTAAAATTAATAATAATAATCATAATAGTAATAATAACAATATTAATATACATAAATTTAAATTTAGAATTAGAACATGTTTAAAAGCAATAAAAATTTCAAATCTGTACATATTAACAAAATTCTCATCTTTATATGTACTTTTTCACGTTTTTTTCTTTTTTTCTTTTGCTTATAATTCGACATTTTTTTATATTTTTAGCTTTTATATTAAATATATATATATATAATTTAATTGGAGTGTAATCGAAATCCTCAATTCCAAATATTAGCAGGACAATAATAATAATAATTATTATTATTACTATTATTATTATTATTATTATTATTATTATTATTATTATTATTATTATTACAATGATTTTCTATAAACCGCCAATATATTATCATGCTTTGAGATCATAGTTCTTCGGGATTCGATTAAAATATAAGCATATAGCCGATTTCGTTGAATTATTATACACATATAACACTATAGATTGTAATTTCTGCAGAAAAAAGAAAAGAAAAAAGAAAAAAAAAAATCTTTATTTATGTACAACAATTCTCTGTAGCGTCGTCGTTAACAGTAGAAAAACATACTGTACCACTTTGTGATTGTTTATTAATTTTTTTTAACGAGTATTTTTTTTATTTAATATGGTCGGCGTATATAAAAGTGAAATGTTTAAAAAGAGATGTTATTTCTTTTCTTTTTTCTCCTTTTTTCTTTCTTTCTTTCTTTCTCTCGGTGGAACTAGCATTTCTATTATTTAAAAAATACATTGTTTATATTATTTTTATTTTTTTTATGATCGACACAAAAAAGTTCTCTTTTTCTCTCTTTCTGTCTCTCTCCCTCTCTCTCTCTCTGTTTCTTCATCTCTTTGCGAAAAATACATTATATTTCGACGAAATTGTAAATTGCTCGTAGTACATAAAATTTTATTTTTTTACTCATTCATTTCTTTGCTTATTCATCTCTTTTTTTTCTTTTACTTTTTTTTTTATTTATTCATTTCTGGCACGTATGTATGTTCAAAGCGTTCAATTTAAAAAAAGAAAACGCCGCAGTGAATTGACGAGACTGTGAAGAAGGTACGTGTTTTCTATATTAATTCTCTCCTCCTTTGCAATTTTAGATTATCGTTAGACGTTTGAATAAACTGTACAAATGAATAGTCTTTCTATTTATACAATGCCACTCTCGTATAATATTTTTCTAATTCGTAATCATGCTAATAGTTTTCAATTGAAGAGCGATCCAAATAAAACGTTAGAAAATATTTTTAATAAATAACATATTAAACAATTTTAATTACATCATTCCATTTTAATTAATTACAAGATTATAGAAATTTAATGAACATTTCTATTGAATAATAGTTTCTTCTTTTAAGTCGAATAGTTTTTATAAATTAAAACAAAAATGGTTTGTAACACTTTATATGGATCACTCTTTGGAACATTCTAATCGTCCTATTTTATTTTTCTGAAGGCCATCCTAATCATTTTCTGATGTTTAGAAAAGATGTTCTTTTTTTTTCTTCTTTTTTTCGAATAGTACAACCAATTCTCCTATTAATTTTTTGATCTCATCGTTATGTTTGGACGTAGAAAATAATATTAGCTATTATACATTCTAGGCAGTAGAGATTAGAACTTTAGCATTGTCATATGCCACCACTTTTATACAAGAATGATTTCATAAAAATCAATTTAATGATAATAATAATATAATAATCTCTCTTCTCGACACACGTTTCACAAACAGTTGTTGTCGTTTATCTTTCTCTTTCTCTCTTTCCCTTTTCTTCCTTTTATTTAAATTACTTTTATTTATCATTCATTAGATATTCTAATCAATTTAAAAGTAGTTAACGATACTTAATAATAGTTTATGAATTTGAACTATAATAATAAATGAGAACATTGTTCTCCAACGTAATCCATGGCAGTGAAATGTTCTCGCAAAATTTAGTATTATTTTTTTTTTTCTGATCAAATTTTTTTAACTCATTCGTTTGACTTAATTATGAGAAGTAAAATGAGAGAGATTTAAAAAAAAAAAATTAATTAATTACAAGATCGAAGAGAAAAAATCACTTATCACTTAATCTTTTAACTATATATAATAAACAGTTCAAAAGAATGCAAGATCCTTTTCTTTCTTTTCTTTTTTTTCTTCGTTAGATTTTTACTAAACATTATTAATTCTAAATTCGGATTAATCTTAATAATGTTTAATCGAATTTGGTAACTAATATACAAGCGCGCGCTCCTTCGTTATCGATCCTTTTCTCTCCTTCTTTGTCTTCTTCATTCTTTACATACACTTATCATTTTCCTCTCATTCGACTAATTTACAATTGAAAACAGTCTTCTCTCGAATTCAACAATAGAACCATACCCGAGAGCTCGGAGAAATAGAATTAGAAAGTACGAAATTCTTGAAAATTTCAAACAATCGAACTAATTATTAATTATTATTATTATTATTATTATTATTAATATTATTATTATTATTACTATTATATAAATGGTACTCTAAAGAAAGATTAAAAAGATAACTATTGGAGTTATCTGTGACAAAGATTATCTTTCATTTTTTCTCATGGTGTATGATGTGTATATATATAACATATATATACACATATATCATCATCGTCGTCGTTATCTTTACTTTTTTTTTAGCTCTCAGGTACGTCGTGATTACTAACAGATTTATTATTAATTAGATTAATTATTTATATATATATATTTATATATATATATATTATACACAGAAATTGTACTATCTAAGTCACTGTAAAGTGCCCAAGAAGTCCAAATATCTGTGTTGCATGTAACCTCAGGAGGATTGGCTGGTTTGTCCTGATAACGAAGGAGCGTTTAACGAGGTGTGCAAAGTAAATCCATCATAAACATCCATCAAATCTCGCATTCTGTATTCTTCTAAACAAACAAATCCTTCCAACGATGGTGCTTGTTTCCGTGCACAATCCATACAATGCACGACATGACGTTTCTCTTGTTCGCGTATAAATAGGATATTAAAAACTTCGATCTGCAAAAGATAGAAAGAAAAATAGAGAATGCACCTTTTTAAAACGATTTCCAATGGATAAATCTATCTAATGAAAATTTCTTACCTCGCATTGTCCACAATAATGCGACGCTTCGTTCTTTCCACGTCCATGAAATCGAACTTCTACACCTTTGCTCTTTACAAATTCTAATATTAAACAACACTGTCTCATCGTCCTTAAAAGACAATTTTTAATCAATTCGAATAGCCTTGGATCCGACACTTTGATATTCCTAGCTAAATTCCAAGATAGATGAACCATTGGCACTATGGATTTGAAGGATTGTAATTTGTTCCATTCATAACGTTCTATAGCAAGCTGGTATTGACGAGCAGTTAAAGGTCCTACATTCCACGCAATATTATTACACCAACCTACTGCTTGCACCCAATGTACACAACCTACAAAATAATTTATAAAAATTGTTAGAATAGTTTTTCTCTATTTTGGATAGATTTGAAAAAAGCGTTCGAGCATTATAAAGAATTCATAGAACTTAATTTACCAGCGTTGACCCAAACAAGATCTCCTGGTCTTTGCAAAAACCTATAGACAGGAATGTTTTCTTCATATAAATCTTCTAACGAAGGCCACCAACTACCATGAAGGTAATTGATATTATTACGTTCGCATAGGGCACAAATGACACCCCAATAAGCATCAGGTACTGCAAACCATTCACAGTCACCTGGTCCGATATTAATATTGATTGAACAGAAATTATTATTTTCTTGATGACCAGGTGTTCTACTTCCAGGCACCTATGGTATCCCATAGCAGAAAGAATATATATATATATATATGTGTGTGTGTGTATTAATTTTAGTCAGCTGATGATATTTTTCTGATAATATTCCACATACCTTCATATATAATTGCACGGTATTCATTCCCAATATAACATGACCAACATGACTGAGCATGTTGCCAGCCGATACAACTCTTGCGAAAGCAGGTAACTTCATAAGTTCTTGTAATTGGGTTTTCCACTTTCTCTCGTCGGACAAGTCGACATTGGTCCCAAAACGTAACATTTTTGAACCTGGACGACCAGCAAGTCCAAATGCATTTTTCTTTCGCCTAACTGCGCCTGTACTATCTTTCGAATCTGAATCCGATAAGTTCGATGTATGTATGCCCTGAGACTTTTCACGTTCTTCCTTCAAACTTTCTTGAAAACTCGAAGCTTGGTATTGAGCATATTTAGCTATAGTTGTATGACTTCTATGACTAATACAACCCCAAACTTTTCTACCGACTACTGGATCCCAATTCTCATCGCTCGTCTGTTGGACTTGTGTTCTAACTTCGATACCATGATCGGGATTGGCTTCTACTAATGTTTTAGTTGAAAAAAGACCTAAGTCTAATTTAAGGGCGGCCGCTAAACCACGGATTACAGCTATAGGATGTTTCAGACAAAATTCTTGCAATTGTGGACTGAATGCATCCTTCTTATTCTCTAAATAGACACTAGGCGTAGGTGGTAAGAGTTGTTCCTTGGTCAATCTTTGACTAGGAGGATCTGGAGGTGCCGGTGGAGGTGAACGGTCACTTAGAATCGAACAATTTGGAACTCCTTTTAATCCTTGGCCCTTACACGCCTCGATAATAGTTTTCGAGTCCATCTCTATACTTAATTCTTGCTCTGGCTGCGACTCGCACAAACTCTCTAATTTCAGAACAGGTTCTGTTCGTGTTATAGATTCAGTTTTATTTGTACTAGACGTCGCCTCGCATTTTATAGTTTCGACCACTGGAATCGATGATTTAGACTCGTTTTTATCGAACATTTCTATATTGGAGGTAGACGATGGTTGAACTTCATCCATCTTTTCCAGTTTAACTTCCTTTATCTTATCGGCGTTCTCTTCCATATTGGATGGAGAAAATGGACCGGAACTCAAAGTACCATTGTTCATAATACCAGGTGGTTCTTCTTTAACGTCCAAGTCCTCTGATCCAAAATGTTTTAACAAGTCTTCTGCCAATGACGTCGCAATATCTTTCTGAGACAGCAAAGCTTGCAATTCTTGATCCGTGACACCTAAGTCCTTGTTTCCTGCTGAACCTTCAGGATAACTACTTGTCGTCGAAGAGATCTGAGCATAGCCTTGTGCAGTATATTGGTTCGACTGATACTGATTGAATTGACCACTCTGAGTCAATTGTCTTTGAGGGTAATTAGGATCAGAAGCAGATTTATAAGGCATCCCAGGGGTTTGTGTGTTACCCGTTGCAACGGTATTGTAGCCTACGTTTGAGTCGGAAAATCCCGTTTGTAAAGCCACAGTTCCTCCTTGCTGCAACTGAAACGATATTGAAATTAAGATATATTTTGATTTTATCAATGCATGTTGAAGATCTGTGTGTGCATATGTATATATGATATTATGACAAAATTACACACCGGTTGCTGAGGGATACCATAATTCTTTATAACACCAGGTTGCCCCGATGGCTGTCCATGAGCGTAAGCAGTAGGATAACCTGGTTGTCCTGGCCTAAGGCCTCTCTGAGCAGCTTGTTGTTGCTGCAATCTAATCTGTTGTTGATGTTGCTGCATCGCTCTATACTGATGCTGAAGTTGTGCAAGTAAACCCTGCTGCTGTGGCGTTAAACTGCTTTGATTTTGTTGCAAAAATTGCAACATTTGTAATTGTTGTGGAGATAAATAAAATGGTGGAGGCCTTTGTGGAGACGGAGGTGATATCGAATCATCTCCAGGCTAATAATCAAAATTTTTCAAGATTGATTATGCTCACTTCTGATGTAATATTTTTGATTTTGTTATTAATATTATAGATCGTTACCTTAAATCTTTTTGCATTTAAACCTTGTCCTTGAGTTTGAGGATAAGGTGGTGGTGGTCCAGATGGTGCTGCACCATATTTGTATCCAGGCCCACCGGGGGGTTGTTGTTGTTGCTGTTGCCTACTAGACATTTCTGCGCTTATCGGTAAATTCCAAGCTTCTTCTATTGACGGCAATTGCCGCCTCCTGTGAAAAAAAAAATGATTTATATTTTCTTTATATCATCTCGGATGTTAATGTTTCTCTTGGAGGTACAAAGAAACATTACCTTTTTCATATTATTTTCATCATCCTAAAATTAACTTACTTGGCAGCAACAGAGGGCATTGGTGCTTGACTTAGATGACTTTGTAAAAAGTTTATTCGCTGTTGTAAAGATGGGTTCATCGGAGTATTACCACCAGACTTAGCACCGCCCAGGCCTACCAATGGGCCCGTACAATTAGGAGTATTGTTGTTTCCCCTATAAAATATGTAAAACAAATCTTTGCAATGACTGTTATTTACCACGTGACCAGGTGAGCTTTTGATTCAATCAAACGAAAACCTGGCCTTTGACTTACAACAGCTCTCTTTTTCTTGTATCACTCATCTCTGTGAATGAGGCAGAAGTTGCCCCTACTACAAAGTACAAAGTACAAGGTATATAAAAGAGATAGCAATTTACAAAGATAAGTAGAATTGTCGACGACGATTAATTAAAGATGATCTAAGACCTTCAAAAATTTTGACATAGAATATTCTCCTTAAGAATCGTTTTACAAACACTTTTCTTCTTTTCATTTTATCTAAATGCACAGCATGTGTGATCATCTTCTTTTCTTTTCTTTCCTATACACACATACACACACGCACACACGCACATACGCACAAGAATAAAGTTGATGTGCTTTTTCAACAAGTTTTATTTATCTACGTGCAATATACGTTTCTTTTTTTCAATTAAAATACTCTATAGTACTTCACTTTACCTAGATGCGTTGACGTAACAAGCTAATGCGTCTTTTGGTTGACTAACGCTCTCGTATAAAATGCCCAAATTCGTCCAGGCAGCTGAATGCGATTTATCCAATTGTACAGCACATATGTAAGCTTGGAGTGCATCCATAGGCTGATTCTGTTGCTGGTATAGAACACCTATACTGCACCAGGTATCAGCGTTTCCTTCTGATTTTTCCACGGAATTTCTACAAAGGTATAGAAGATTACTAACCAAATGTAAACTGTATTAAATGCACATATTATATTCAAAACTATTTAAATGTTAATTACTAATTACCTATAAGCGATGAAAGCATCATGAACTTTTCCAGAAGCAGCAAGACACCGTCCAAGAAGATACAGACTCTGTCCACTTTTAGGCTCAGCTTCAATAGATTTTTGTAAGCAGTGAATAGCTATAGCTTGCTTCTGTTGTCTAGTTACTCCTAATATGGAACAATCAACGACATGGTACATCCATCCTGTAACAAAAAATGTAAGAAAATAAAATATTTAAATAATAATTCATCTTATGTATGAGAAGAAAAACGTGTTCAAATATGACTGTGAAAATTTACGTTCTCTCGTTCCTTATGTTCTAGGACGAACGTGAATCTTCAAGGGAACTAGTCTGAGGGATCAGAGAATAATACTGAAAGAAAAAGAGGAAGCCTGTTTCCTTTAATACTACTAGACCAATACCAAACTGAATAGATTTTTGCAGGTATAGCTTAGGGGTAGCCACTTTTACCCTCACTTTCTTTTTCCTTCTTTCCCTTGCATCTCGAATTACAACCCCTCTATAAAACATAGGCGTAGAAATGGGAGTAGTAAAAAAAAAAAAATAAAAAATAGAAGAACTTTTATCCTTGCAAAAATTTATACCCGGTTCCTTTTTCATTACAGTTTATATAACGTAATAAATCTTGAAATTTATTGTCGTTCGATCGTTATAATTGATGATGGATAGTGCAAATATTTAACAAATTATTTATGGGCTACGTTAAAACTTATCGAATTATTTTTTATAACATTTTTATTGTTATCGCTTATGATGAATGAAAGAAAATTGAAATAATTATGCAAAAAAAAAGAGGAGATAATGTTCCTGAAAATTTCTCGTGAAAAAAAAGTAACATCCTCAATTATAACGCGATTATAATCATTCGAAATACAAATATGTCAGGGAGAAAAAAAAGACATGAAAAAGGTTGTTAAAATAAAAATGAACAAAAATGGCGCGCTATTTTTAAAACTCTTTCTGTATAGTAACGGAAGAAAGCAATAAAAAAAAAAGAGGAAATAAAAAAGGAAATAAAAAAAGAACAACAACACAACGTCGAATATACACGATAGCATGTATATTAATAAAATAAATGAATAAAAGGAAAAGAGAGAAATGAGGATACAGAGAGAGAAGGAAGGAGAGAGAGGAGAAGAGAGAGAGAGAGAGAGGGAAGATCGTCGAACCGGTCACGGTACCAACACGCGAGAAGCCGTAAACAGGTTGTGAAGAGAGGAGTCCTGTACCGTTTCGGCCCAGTAAGAGGTACCAGCAGGTAGGTTGTGTGCTCTCTTGTCTTCAAAGTGCATCGTTCGGTGCATCGGAGGGGGTGTCGAGTGCATCCCCTGACAAACCGGCTTACTGTTCCGAGCCCACGGCATCTTCCTTCCTCTCACTCAAATTGCTCCGTTATAAACGTTCGAATTTCCGAGCAAGGCAGTAGCAATTAGACTTACGAACGTTTTACTGCTATATATGTGCATATACATATATATATATTTTTTTGGAGGTTATGATTCGAAATTTATGAACGTTTATATATAACCAAAGTAACTTTGAAATTATTAACATTGTTCAGAAGTATAAATTGATTTCAGGATTATGGTAACATTGTGAACGTTACGAGTATATAATCAATGTAAATTTTAAATCTTTAATATTGTTTATGTTAAAATTCTTTCAAGATCACCAACAACGTTAATCGATAAAAATAGATTTAAAATTTTGCGGGTTTGAAGGTGTTGCGAATGCAGCGCTGAATTCGAACGATTAATCGGTCAAATTGTGAACTATTAATTTGATCGAACCGCATGATTTAAATTGCAATTATAACTATATTGCAGAGAAAATTATTATATACAAATACATAAACGTTGTATTTGTAAGTATAAAAAATAACAACTACTAACACACTCCTTTTATCTTGTTTATATTTTCAGAAGAAGAATTTTTATAGACCCAAGTGGGTCAGGGTAATGAGTCAGTGCGATACAGGTTAGAAAAACAGCATTTACAATAAATAACATTCCGAGTGAAATATCTAGATACAGAAGAAATACAAGAATATATATAAATATATAACCAATATATATATATAAGTATATACTCATAATGTGATCAATGAAAGGATTTAATTTCTAAATGTGCATATAAGTGCATAGAACAAAAATAATTAATTCTATTTCCATTTGCTACAAGTGCTCAAAAAGTTTATGATTTTTATTTATGAAGTTTATTATTTTTATGGCAACGCAATCATATTATTATATCATATATCAAATCATACACACATGCACACATATATATATATAAAGATAATTAATAATAACAAAGATAAATGGATTAATATTAATCACTATTCAACATAACCTAGCATACATATTTATTCTCTCTCTATATATATATATATATAGAATAGAATGGAGAAAAAACTTCGAAGTGTAAGTGAGTACCATCTGCCACATACGAAACGCCGAAAGGGCAAGCAGAAAAAAAAGAGAGGAGTCCCCCGTGAAAAAAAGAAAAAAGAAAAAAGAGGAAGAGAAAATAGCTTGTCCTGAAGGTGAAGAAAGATGAGAGAAAAGGATAGAGGATAAAGGTATATATTGGAGAGACAAGGACAGAGTGGGAATCACAATCTCACCAACCCTCATCTATTACTTCATATATGTACGCATGAGATACACATACAATCTTGCTCTCTCTATCTCTCCCTCATTCACACACACACACACACACACACACACACATTTACGTCGTTCCTCGTCCACACGAACCTCTCTCTCTCCTCTCTTCATTTCTATCTCGCTTCGTTCCACCCTCCAGTACCCTTTTCTTCACCCCCCTAACTCAGAATAAATCAATACACGTGTCTGCTACTTGGTATACACTATAGTTGAAACACCTTAGGCCAAAAACGAGGAACACCATAAGTGTATCCTCTCTTCTCCAAAAAAAAAAAAAAGAAATGCTTATGGGAAGAGTAATGTTACCAATTGATTCATACTAATGATAATGACGACGATAATGATGTTTTTATTGTGTTATTGTATAAACAGTTGTGTGTGTGTGTGTGTGTGTGTGTGTGTGTGTGTGTGTGTGTGTGTGTGTGTGTGTGTGTGTGTGTGTGTGTGTGTGTGTGTGTGTGTGATGTATATATATGTGTGTGTATATATATATTAGGCTTACCTAACTGACGACAAATGTCAGCCTTTAAATGCGACGGCAAAGCTTTTTCCTTGAGTAAAGCTTCGTAATGCTCTTTTGCTAGACGATATTTTCCTTGAACTTCGTACAGGTGAGCGATATGAAATTTGACTGCAAGTAAAAAAAAAAATATGCAATTAAGATCTTTTTATTTTTTATTTCTTTTTTGTTTTAGAACGTACAAATATATGCGAAATATAAGTATATATGTGAAATATGTTAGATTACTGACACGTAAAATATTAATATCAGTCATATGATTAAATGTAAGTTAAAAATTATTAAAAGAAAAGAAAAAGAAAAGGTAAAAAACAAAAAGAAAATAAAAAATAGAGAGTGGTTGAAAACCACTGAGATTTTCCTCTCATACAATTTAATAGAATATAGATATATCTGACATAATAGCTACAATCATCAAAAACGAGTAATTTAAGTTAAAAACACAAATTTTCAAGTGATATAAAATGAAATATTGATTTCATACTACTAATTGAGAGATTAATCGAATGGAAATTGAAATCACCGTTCGTAACTTTGTAACAGTTCAGAGAGAAAAAGAGAGAGAGAAAGAGAAACAGAGAGACAGAAAGAGAATATGGAAAATCTGTAAATTCGTTAATTCAACAATTTATTCCTAGTGTTAAACTCATAATTAAAGTTAAATAGGACAACTTTGAAAGTTAAATGATTGACCTCTATTGTTAAGGGGAAAAGGTTTACTTTCAATTTTATTCAATATTCAGTAAAAATTCATTTGAATAATAAAAATAATCTTTTTTTATAGAGAGTGTGCAATTTGAATAATTATCATAAAGAATAATAATAATTTGTAAAAAGTTAGAATGTGTGAACAATTGTAAAAAAAAAAAAAAGAGAGAAAGAATATATATTTTTTTTATATATACACAGGATGACCTCCACAAGAAATGTTCTTAGATTGATTTTAAAAATCAATTACGTTCTTTTGGGAGACTTTTCGGACTAATTTTTTTTTATATTGTAAAACTAGACGCAACCCAGACACAGGTATAATCTTAGAATTTTTTGCGCTCATCGTGTATATTTACATATATAATAACTATATATAAATAATTTAATATATTTCTTTTACAAATTTTTTTTAAAATCAAACATTTCGCATATTTAGGTATTACGACATATCAAATATATCAGAAAAAAAATAGAAGAAGTAAAGGATTATTTTAAGAACGATAGAGCAAACGTGAAGTTAGAGAAATCGTTTGAAGGATGAAAAAAAGAAAAAACTATGAGCAACCTTAAGAAACGAGGTTATTAACCGCAATATACACCGAAGGGATATTCGATTTAAATGGCAACGACCTTGACACTCTCAGCGCGCGTTACGCGTTTCCTCGAAGCACTCGGTCGTCTCTCTTCTCTGACTTAACCGACTAACTCTCGCGTTCCTACGGAATAGAGTCATTGCCCTGAAAGCACAGGCGATGTGATATAGTACTACTACTACCACTACCACCACGACCATCACGACTACCACCACCACCACTACCACATGCTGTCACTATCGCGCGCGCATTAGAAAAGTAGGTCAAGTTTGACGAGAAGAAAGTGATCGAAATGATCGAAGAAAAAGAGAGAGAGGAGAAGGAGATAAAGAGATTATTCTGAGATAATATCAATTACGTAGATTTAAAAAAGAGAAACAAGAGATACCATCGATATCAACCATTTATTTGTTTTCATTTCTTTTTATTTTTTACTAATTTTTTGTAATGTAGAAAAATGTAAATTATTCTCTCTGAAAATGGTCACATTTAAAATTTAATTATATATATTTTTGTATTATATATATGTTCGCACGATATACACACATAGTATTTCTTTTATTTAAAAAAAATGAATAAATTAAAAATTCATATAGTGAATGGTTTAAAGCTCAACATACAAAGTCGAAGGTTTTGTCTCGTTTCTCGTAAAAGTTAATTATATGAAAGGTAAATCTTGAAGTGCATTTTATCATAGGAAATAAAAAAAATAATTCTCCGATTGTCCATTGCATATATTATATAAAAACCTTTGCTATACCAATTAATTAAAAAAGTATATCAATAATTGAGATAACATTTTAAAATAAAGTTTACCGAAAGATACGTGTATTATTTTAATTGCTAAAATGAATATGTATATTATTTTAATTATTAAAATGAATAATGTATATATATATTTTTTTTTCTCTCCTCTCTCTCTCTCTCTCTCTCCCCCTCCCTCTCTCTCTCTCTCTCTGATAAAATGAACGGAAACAGGAAAAAGTAAATCATGATAAATATTATTTATTATGTGTGAATAAATCAAAAGAAGATCTATCTATAAAATTAGAATCTTACTTTCGAGTTTGGAGAAGGAAGCAGGTGTGGTTGCATCGATCAAAGCTAACGTCAGGTGCTTCAAAGCTGCATCGAAGTCAGCGTGGACCTTCAACATCAAGCCAAGCCTTAGGTGAACCTCGCAGGCTCGTGGAAAACTTGGTTCTACCCATAGCACCTGTTGGAAGGCTTTCACGGCCCTTGAAACACAAGGAAAAAAAGAAATAGATTACTTAAAATCAAATTAGACATATATTAATCAACAATGAAATTAACTCATGTGTATTATCTCGTTAATTTATTTAATATTTAATTATCATTTCTATATGAAAAGAAAAAAAATAAATTAAACTAGAAAAATTAAAAGTTTCACACGCTAAGATAAACCACACACATACATACATACTTTAATCTAGATCATAAATTGTAGAAAGACTCTATTACTATACAGAACGGGTCAAAAGTTTTGAAATGATTTTTAAGAATCAATTAATTCTTTCTCGAGAATTTTCAGGCTAATATTTTTTTGTTCTTTTTTTTTTCTAATTACAACAGCCTTAGAAATATTTTGTCCTATCTATATATAACAGGAGATCATTTAAAAGTACATTCTCTAAATAACAGTAGATATTAAATTCAGATAGAGAATAAATGAAAAATTTTATGTTGGTATGACCTCGAAATAAAAACCGCAGTCTGTAGCATAGGTTCGTCGAGGCCTCGATTTGTCGTTGATTATCGCGATACTTGCATACGAAATGTGCATACGCGTGCGTGACACGCGCTGGCGTTTCGTTTCACCTTCAAAGGAAGGACTCGTTATAACGAGAGTGATTCTAATCGCTACGACAATTAACACTTGTTTTATCGAAAGTTAGCAACACTTATAATTTTATGAATAAGTTCATAGGTGACATTAAAAATTGATCTAATCATTTTTGACAGACTTTTTAAGACATTACAGCTTTTTTTGCAAATTTTTAAAAAACTTTTTGAACCTACTCTATATTACAAAATTAAATAATTTCATCGAATAAATTAAAAAATGAAACAGAGAAAGAGAAAGAGAGACAAAGAGAGAGAAAGAGAAAGAGGAAACTTGGAAGAGGTTATTGAACAACCAATGAAAGAAAAAGGAGTAAGAGGAGGAAGAAAAAAAAAAGAATTAGCGACGGTAGTAAATTCATTCATTCATAAGAATTCCATTCATTGGGCCGTTCACTCGTCGTTTCCTTTTCGGGGTTCGTTGTCTTCAAGGAATGAGTCACTCTACTCTGGTACACTCGAGAGAACTTTGGTAAAGTGTGTAGGAGTAGAACACAAAAGTGAACGAAGAACAAGCAAATGTCAGTGACTCGTTGCGAAAGATCCTAATAATAAACGAACCGTGAGAAAGTGTATATTCGCGCGCACACACACACACACATATATATATATATTACATATATGGTAATAATATATCCGCTCATATATGCATCGTAATATAGATTCATATGCATATTCATGTTCATATCTTTAAAATGTTAATACCTTTAAAAATAATTCTTGTTAAACTTTTGTAATTTTACCATCTAAAAAAAAAAAGAATAAAGAAAAAATAAAAGAAAAAAAATTAGCTTAAAAATTACCAACAGAGAGCAAACGACTTTTTAAAAATCATCCAAGAACTTTTTTTAGCATATCCTATAGAAATATAATAGTACAAATTATTATACCAAGATTGTAGTTTTTATCTATGCATGCGTGAACACAGATAAGCTACTTTAATTTTTTGTCTCTTGCGTTCCTTTTTTTCTTCACTTTTTTCGTTTTATCGTAAAACACGATAAAACAGCGCATTCCTGTACATAGAAAGAGTGCGAGAAAGAGAGAGAATAATCGCATATATACATATATGTGTGTATCCGTGTATACCTGCATATATGTAATCGTAAGTAGACTTTTCACACGTCGAAAACAGAACAAAATACGAGGTCTGGCGCGTTGTTAAAATATTTCAAGGAGAGCAAATAATCGTTGGCTTTATCGCACGCATTTATTGTCGAAAATATATTGTCATCTGTTTCAGAAATATAATAGTATATACATATGTACACACATACAGAGTCATGTACATTTTGAAAGAGAAGATAAACGTGACCTGCCACAAAGCTGATGAAACAATGTGGTAAATGTGAGAATAACAAGGAGACATTTTAACAGCTGTTCAATAGCCGCCATTTTACTTTTTATTAATATCACATTACGTATGTATCCTATCTGCGTGTTTATATACATATGTATATACATATATAAACATAAAACAAATTAGATAAAATTTGAATAATCTTCGAAAATTATTATATATATATATATTGCCCATAAAAAAAAAACAAGTAAAGAAGAAAATATTTTTAATATTAACAAAAAATAAATAAATAAAAAAATAAATAAAAAAAATAAAATAAAAAAATCATTATGTAGAATGCAAATACAAATATTATTGATTTGAACCAACTTCAATGATGAAGGAAATATTTTTAATATAAAAAAGAAAAAGGTCACATTTAATATAAAGAAGAAAAAGGTCACATGTATGAAATAACTCAAATATTCTTGAAATATTTCATATATTCTTAATTAGAACAAACTTAGGGATAATATATATTTGAAATTTGCCGCTATTAATGGGTGATGACGAATAAGTCATGTGTTTTACTTCTCGCTTACGGACGCGTCGTATTTTCTCAGTAGCGTTGCATGATCCAACGAAAAGGGGGTGCATTTTAATGCATCTCTCTCTCTCTCTCTCTCTCTCTCTCTCTCTCTCTCTCTCTCTCTCTCTCTCTCTCTTCCTCTCTTTCTCTCTCGTAGCCACGAGGCCGCTTTAGCACCTCATAAATTAATTACGAGACCGAGCGTATGACCTATTAACGAGCGTTTTGTCCTTACGTCTCGCACGAACGACCGAGAGATAACGATAGGGCCAACCAAACACATTCACACACCTTTTCCTTAGTCCTTCCAACCCTTTTGCTTGATATATCTGTGTGTACCTTTTAATACATGCACTAACACATTAAAAAAAGAAAAAAATAAGTCACTACTACTGTCCAAGCCGGAAAGGAATAACTGTTCGTTTCGGTTTCTTCTTTTTCTGAACTTTATCGTTCCTGAATCTACCCGTAACCATTTAAGAAGTTGAAGGGGTGATCGTACGATATTAACCAAAGGTTAAACGTTTACAATACATATATTATTTCCGCCATCTTTCATCATCATGTACGCTTTCCACTTGTCTTCACTACTTTATAAATATGTATGCACTTCTTGGAATCATTTTTATACAGAAACTTTTTATTTGACTTTTCTTTATTCTCTTCTTGCAGTTTGATACGATAAGTTTTTATTTATTTATTTATTTATTTATTTATTTATTTATTTATTTATTTATTTATTGGAAGAAAAAGAAAGAAATTATTTTTTATAACAAAAATATATTAAAAAATTGTATTGTTATAATTTGTATGATTTTTTTGGTAGCTCGATAAGTCGACGTAATCTATGATAATATGATACTTTTTTCTTACACAACAAATAAAGGAAAGTTGATTGCATAATTCATTCATTCATTCATTCATTCATTCATTCATTCATTCATTCATTCATTCATTCGTTTGTTTGTTTTATTTTATTTCTTTTCTTTTCTTAGAATAAAAAATTCTCTCAGAGAAGAAAAAACTCGTAGCTTTAAGCGATCTTTCTCAAATGTAATTTTGTTATCTTCGAGTTAGCCATGGTATGGCAATAGCATAGTATGGTATGGTATGGCGTCGGCGCGTGCACGGCCACGCGACTGACTTTCTCTTCTCGAATCTCATTCTATATCCATAAGAATTTACCTTCTACGGTAGAAAATTATAGTTCGTATTATACAATATTTAAACATATCTATGTATGTATGTATGTGTATATATATATATATATACATATAGTATAAACATACATATAATTTTCTATAATTCAAATTCAGTAATTTATATTATAAACACCGTAGAAATATTTTTGAATGAACGAAGTTTGTAAATGAAATAAAAAACAAATTTCATATATCTTTAAAAAAGAATATATACGAACATAATAATCATTTCAATGTTACCACTGCAAAAACAAGAGTTTAAAATAAAATGAAGCGTAAGTAAGTTCAACGGGTAGTTTTCAAATTCTGGGTTCGCGCACCTGCATCACATTTTAAACTTACTACATAATTTAAAATTCCATTATTTATTTATTTATTTATTTATTTATTCAATGGTACGTATAAGGATATATGTAAAATGTATTTAGTTTGTTTTAGTACGGTTACTAACACACGGCGTTAGAAAAGATGCGTGGGTTGCAAGACTCGATGTTGTATATTCTTGCCAGGCAAGAATCTCCAGTATATATTATTGTGCAAGAAAGCCGGTTGCAACGGTGCTTGCTGACAAGGCTACACAGGTAAACACGAGATTCTATGACTCCGTTGTCTCTAGCACAAATCTCTGATATTAGATATCCGTCATGCACGCTTCGAATGATTTATTAGCCAAGTCTCAAGATAATCGTCGACCTATCTCTCTCCCCCACTTATTCCCCCAACCCTCATCCTCCCTGTTCCTCACCCCTCCATCATCATTCTTGTCTCTTTCATATTTAGCTACCTATTTCATCTCGAAATTCTATTCCTAAAGTTCTTAGAATCTTTCCATTTTTTTAACGATTAAATTCGTACATATCCATTATGAACAATTTAGAATTCGTGCTTTGTATATCATGCAACATACGTACATTACATAACTATGCATACATTTATATAGGATAGTTGAGAAAAGTGAGGTTATGTTGGTCTTGTTGTGTTCCTTGCTCCTTAGCATGTCTCTCATGCTGTACACATCTTGCGATAGAATCGGACAATGGCGCCTATATTGTGATTGTATACGAGCAACATGTGTGTGTGTACATGTCCACACCTACACACGCACACATACACGTATCACGTACAAATATGTATGTATATATGTGTATGTATGCATGCATTAGACGCGTAGCAACACAGGAAGTCAGTCAGAACGACAGTCGACTAACAATTTCCTAGTGACCCACATTGCACTCTCGTCGCCCCACGTTTAACGCCCACGCGTTCATCAGGCAACTCTGCTGCTGCTGTTATTGCAGTTACCTTGCAGGCTTGTGGTATTACTGTTATACTCCTGTTGCTGTTTGAGACTAGAGTTTTCACTATATCTTTTCTAAACGTTTACGATTCGTAATAAAGTCTGATAATGGATTACGAAAAGTTTCTTAGTTATTTCTTTTTCTTTTTTTTTTCTCACTATCGTAAAAATTATTGAAATCTACATTTATACATATGTGTCTATGTGTTCCTACGTATGTCTATTTGAGTTACTAAGAAATTTTGTTCAGCTCGGCATATAATTTGTTTTAAATGATACTGTATTTGTTGAAGACTTAATTTTATTTGTTAAAAATTAATTTTTTGAATGTAACAATTTAATATATAGATGCGTGTGTGTGCATATATATATATATTTTTTTTTCATTAGATCTTTTTTCAAAATACCGGTCTTACTGGATTATATTGCAAAATAGGTAATACATACACACGTGCGAATGCGAAAGATTACATCTACTCGTCGAGGAATGACCAGTCATTGCAGCGTGACCTCTGATCTCTTGCACGTGCAATGCTAGAGATCTCTTAGAGACTCGGACAAAGATCAAGATACTACGACGAGAAAAAGAAAACGTTCACTTTTCATCCTCTCTCTCTCTCTCTCTCTCTCTCTCTCGCTCTCTATCTTTGTCTCTCTTTTTCTTTAATTTTTTTCATTAGACTAGGTTGCAATCATTAGAAATGTCACTGCGATTATCAAACCACCAATATGTACACGTATTACGTATACACACGTATGTTAATATTAAATTATTTTACAATCTAATTTTTTGAGGATTATTTTCTGATGAATTTTTTGAAATGTAAAATGTCAACATTATTTTAATTATAATGATATTGATGGGAAAAGGTATATAAGAAAAATACATGAGTAAGAGGAGACAGGATGAGACATACAAGAAACACGGCGACGAATGCACGTGCCGTTACACCTGCATCGAAAAGACCCACCTGCAAAACAACACCGATCGGCCCTTTTCGCGTTATGAAAATTCTACGATAAATTTTTTTTCCTTTTTTTTTATTATTTATATAATAATATTTGTATTTTTTCATACAAGGATGATACGAAAATAAATAAAATGAGTTGTAAAGAATACAAGAAAGAAAAAAAGAACCATCGTATATCTGTCTTCGGTGAAATACATATTCGTTAAAAAAAATTGGATAGAATTACGTGTTTTGTTAATATTTGTGTTACGAAATATAAGTATAAGAAATACGTATGGAAAATAATTAAATTAAATAAATACATAAAGAAGTGTATAAAAGAGCACGTGATTGCGCGAGATGGGACAGATGCGTTTCACCTTCGTAGCACGCGCCATATGCAGGTGCAACTGCAAACGGCCCGAGAACTCGAACTAAATCTTGTCGGACAGCCTGTTTGTCCGAACTCTCTCCCTTCGCTTTTTCGAGGCGGTTAAAATCGATCGGATCGGATCGGACCGAATCGATACATTTATCCACGTCCTTTGAGATCATGATAATAATCAGAAACATAAATAATATTATGTAAATTTTGGCTAATATCGTCAATAAAAGTTTTAACGTCAGATCTAATTAGACAAGTTCTACGTCAACTTTAATTTATTAATAATGAAATATTATTTCAAGAACACGATTTTCGATGAATTGCAAAAATGATCGAATGAAGATCAAACCGACCAAAATCCATCTATCCACCAATTAATCTACATCTAATATAATCGTCTATTTATCGATATCAATAAATTACTTAAAAACAATTTTTGAATCGTGATGTGCAAAAAATTTGAAAAAATGGCGGGAGAAAATGAACGATCAATGTGAAAGATAGTATTACCCCCTCTCTTTCTCTTTCTCACTTCAACGCAATGATGTTTATCGTCAACAGTAAAGGCTCTTAACGCTTGAACGTAGACATGCGATAAGACATCTCAGTGATAAAAGTTTAAACGCTGCGTTCACTTTGGTATCCCGTCGAGTGCAGTAGCGCAGTGCGAAAGACGAAGAAAAAGACGAAAAATAAAAAGAAGAAAAAAAAAGTTCTTCCTTACATGGATTTTTAATGGGGAAATGGTGGTCGCGTGCCAAAGTTAATACTTGCTTGAGTATCAAGAAGTGTTAGTATATTTGAACGATACACCTGTCCACCATCTTGGTCAGCCGATCTTAAAGTACAAGGAACAAGGCCCAACGATGAGGGCTCAACTAAAGGTAAAGAGAAAGGAAAGAGAGAGAGTGAGAGAGAGAGTGAGAGAGAGAGAGAGAGTGAGTGAGAGAGAGAGAGAGAGAGAGAGAGAGAGAGAGAGAGGATGAGTATTGTACGGAAGACAGGATGTGGGCAGCTGTTTACCAGCTGGAGGATGATACCTTAGTGTGTGCTTACGAAATAAATTCATGGGCCTTACGGGCCCCGTCTGTCGACCGCGAATATGTCTAAGGGAAGGTCTCATGCAAACGTATTCCATCTCGATTTTTCCATAAAACTTGCGTGCGATTCTTTGTGTGTAAGAAATCGTGAGAACGTTCTATTTAAACTTGAGATTAGGATTGTCCTTATGGGAAGTGAGGGGGAGAAAAAAAAACATATGTCGCGAATTTTAAATAGAATTGGTTTTGTTAAAAATCACCTGTACGAAAGAATTTCATTTCGTCGATCTATGAAAAAGAGAACGTTTATCGATTTATTGTCCAAATGTATCTAGAGATTTCTTTTATGTCACTGTATTAATTTGTTATTTAATCAATTGTTTGTTAATTCTTTAGGGGTAGTAACATTAGAGAAAAAAATGTAACACAGTACTGGTGAATAATTTAATCATCGTAATTAACTTTCGAGAGAAAAAACAACAAAGAGATTAGGAATTATTGAAACTAAAGTCGACAAATTTTAGTTAGGCAACTAATAACGAAAAAAAAAACGGTATCGTCCTTTCATAAAAATAGGATTTACGAGAGTAAACAAAAGTGAGTTAGTTGTGTCTCGTATGAGCGTCACTGTCAGTCGTAGTTGGACTGGATCGTAACGGCACTTTGTTCTCGAGAGAACAAAGCAATCTCGAATAGCTCGACTTGTATATGTATGTATGTACTACATGAGATAACGTTCAATCGCATTTTCCGCTTGTTTCCTCGTTATCGATGCGTCTCTCTTTCCTTTCTTTCTTTTTGTTTGCATAATGAAGAATAAAACATTAAACAAAACAAAACAAGAAAGATAGTAATGATCAGACGAATAATTTTTAACGATAATTTCACTTTCTAAAGTCAAATTAGTATTCCAAATTATTTAATTCGCTCAATTAATTTTTACGAACAATATTATTTTCTAATTTCTAATTTGTATTCCTAGTTATTCGATCATTACATCATTACATCGTATTAACACGTGAGAAATTCTAGATAGATCATAAAACTTCTTCAAGAAATATGGCGTCCAGTACAAAAAATAGCAAAGAAACAGGACTATGGTATAAAAGATAGAAAAAGAGATAGGGAAGTATTCGTACTATCCGTTTTGTCGTCTCAAGGTCGTGATTCCTAGCTTCTTTCATCCTTAGGCCCTTCCTTTCCTTTCCTTTCCTTTTCTTTTCTTTTTTTTTTCTTTTCGTTTCTTTTTTTATCGGAAGGGGCGAACGTATAATAAAAGAAGGGACCGATTTCGTCTCGCGTGAGAGTCCATCTTAAGTCGATCGAGAAGAAT
The DNA here is from genome assembly GCF_014466175.1 of Vespula pensylvanica. NCBI lineage: Eukaryota > Metazoa > Arthropoda > Insecta > Hymenoptera > Vespidae > Vespula > Vespula pensylvanica. Next base: position 2,024,063 of record NC_057697.1, read on the forward strand.
CGGTTAGATGGATTCTGATCAAAAAAGGGAAGAGGAATGGAACGTAAAAGTAAAAGAAGTAAAAGAAGTAAAAGAAGTAAAAGAAGAAAAAGACGAAGACGAAAGAGACGAAGAAGAAGAAGAAGAAGAAAAGAAAAAGAAAAAAGAGTGGGGGAGGTTAGAGGGACGATGGAGGCGAACAAAAACTTAACTAGAAGAGCTCCACTTTGTAAAGGGAACTTTTCTAAAATCCTATGGTAAATGGCGCCTTTGGTATGGCCGGTTTCACTGTGAAAGGTCCCAAGAAAGAATGAAACGGCCCCGTTTTATTACAGGAAAAAAAGAGAGGAAGAGAGAGACAGAGAGAGAGAGAGAGAGAGAGAGAGAGAGAGAGAGAGAGAGACAGACAGAGACAGACAGAATGGAAAATACATGTCTGCTCGTTTAGTTACGAGGGTGGAACCACCAAACCGAGAAGTTTCTCAAGTGGAAAAGAAGGAAATTCTTTGAGTTCCATGATTCCCCTTTTATACTTTCTTGTGATTTTACAGCAGACGGGATATCAAATATATCCGATGTATTTGTATGTACGTATGTATGAATGTGTATATATGAATCAAAAATCCTTGGGCGATTTTAAAATACTATTTCAGTTATAATTAGACTTCTAATTTTACAATCTGGAGAAAACAAAAAAAAAGAAAATTAGTTCAAAAGGTCACGAAAAAAAAATAATTCGAATTTTTGATCCTTTCTGAATGTATTCGCGCGCTTGATAATTGTTTAAATCGTTATTGAGATAAATTCTGAAAAAAAAAATGAATTAAAAAAGAAAACTAAAATGGATGAATGAAATAGAGAATAGGGAAGAGGAGAGGAAAACGAGGGGGAATTGTAGTTGTGTAAAAGGTAGGGAGGAAGTGGAAGGAGAGAAGAGGTTTTATGGTGGGGAATCACCATCGATTTTCGTCCGTCGCGTAGGCGAAAAGCCGCGACTCTAAACCGCCGTACGGGAGAGACTATGATGGCCCTTCGGCCCTTCCGAATTTGCCTTGCAAATTTTCAAATAGTTTTCGGAATCATTGACGAGTATTGTGAATCATTCGTTGACCTCTAACTGTGCTTTTTTCTCTTTTTTTCTTTTTTAATTAATGAACTCTATCTACTAAATATTGTTATCTTTCCTAATTTCTCACGTTAAGATTTATAAATGTATTTAATAATCATGGAACGAGGAAATAGAAGATTTTTGTCAGCGTAAATGAAAATTTTGTCAAAATGGCGGATTACATTTGGAAGATTAGATTTTAAATGTATTAGGTACACCGATCAATTACGTTTCGTAATAAAATCACGTTGAGATCGACGTAATATTCTCTCGACGCTCTAAAGAAATAAAAAAAAGGAAAGGAAAGAGAAGAAGAAAAGTAAAGTAAAAAAAAAAAATATCGAAGATTCAAAGACGCGAAGGAAGAGTACACTTGGTCGAGATATTTCGAAACGTTCTCTCTACTTTAACAAGCGGCGCAATGCCGCACGAGAAGGACCGGAGAAAGGCCAAGAGAGGCCCTTCATAAACATACTGAAGTCGAACACCAAGGGATGAGGATGATGTTCGTTCAATCGGAAAAATTGATATGAAGAGAAGAGAGCAACAAAGCTTTTCAACGTCGATATATGGGAACAATTTTCAAAATAAATTTACTCAAATACCTCAAAAAAAAAAAAAAAAGCAAGGAAAAAAGAGAAAGCAAACAAAATGTAATGAACTTCACAAACCGAATACAGTATCGCTCTACCGAGAATTAAAAAAAAAAAAAAAAAAAAAAGAGGAAAGAAATGAAAAAATGAAATACAAAAATGAACATAAAAATAATTTCTATCGATTAAAATAGATGACCAGAAGTTTTGAAAATTATAGAGATATCACTATAATCACGTTGAAATATCATCGACTAAAATACAGTTACATCACCAATCAGTATTTACACATACATACATTTGGAATATATCCAAGTAACAAACGAGTAGTATACTATCATCGCTTATGCGTTTCGTAGCAAGCATGTACCGTTGCAGAGAGATCCAACCAACAGTAAAATGAGAGGGAGAGGAAGAGGAGAAGGAGGAGGAGGAGGAGGTAGGGGTGCGGAGAAGTAGAAGGAGAAGGAGAAGGAGGAGAAGAAGAAGAAGAGAATGGTCTGAATGGAATAGCGAATCGACTTTCAAGGGAAACCTCAGAAGACAAGTTCTCGACTATTCCCATCACTTTCCATTGTCTACTATGAATCTTGATTCTATGTACGAATGTGTATTCCTATGTGTATGTGTATGTAACTTAAACACAGATACACGACACTATTGGCATGTTTCCCTCTCATCATACATACAGGAGAAGAGAAAAATAAAGAAAAAGATCGTTTAAGATCGATAAGCAATCGATTTTTCAGATAAGCTTTTTCGAAAGGAGAATCGGAGGATGATCAAAGAGTTCGATAAGACTCCGTTCGTTCTCCAAGGCTATCAACGTTTATAAACCGTCTTTGAGAACGCTATCGTTCTTTCGTGGTATCCATTAACATTTAACACGTGAGATTATGTCGGTATGCGATAGTACGTCACTGTTAAACTCGGCTTTTACGATCGATATAAGAGTAAATTTAACGTAAAATATTCAATGAACGTATATAAACTCGCTTAAATTCGTAAGGGTAAATTTGAAGTTAGGTTTGAATCTATTTAGATGCGATAAAATAAACGTGAAATAGAATTATATTTGATGGATTAAGAATACACACACACACACAGAGAGAGAGAGAGATACACACATGTAGATCTATTTAAAAGGTAGATAATTATTTTTAAATATCAAATAAAAATTGTTTAATTATATAACATACACACACACAAACACACACACACATATATATATATATATATTTAATCCGTTTATTCACAAATTAATATGGATAATGATATCGAATCTAAATAGATTTTTTCCATTTCGCTGGAAAAAAAAAAGTAAATTTTTGCAATGAAAATGTCGAACACGTTAATCAGGTTGTTCGATTGCTCTCGTCGTTAGCACTCTCGGACGACTGTTGTCGCCGTGCTATTCCCCTGACCATCGAGCACAAATATACCGCGCACAAGGGTAGAACAATAAATGAGTAATGCTTCGTTTCGATTGAATAACGAGGGTCGACGAGCATCGCACGGGAAACCGGCATGCCATTCGAAGAACCCTTCTTTTATCCCTTCACCTCACGCTATCCGATTTTCACCCTACCGTATACTACGACATTACGTGGACAAAATTCACGTAATAGTCATCCGTTGTTGAAATTATTTTCACACGGAGAAGAGATTTTTCTACGAAAGGAAAGAAAAGGAAAGAAGTATCGACAGCGAGAAGATAGCCACGACATTAATCCCCGCAAATGAAAGTTGATTTAAAAGTTAAAAAGATTAAAAGATTCTTTTGGAAACAAAAAATTTTGGAAATGAAAATATTTCGATATTCGTACGAACTTCGATTTGTTAGGAGAATATTTACTATATATGTAATGTTTATAAAATCAAAAAAAAAAAAATCAAAGTTTAAAAAAGTCGAAGACATCTTGACGATGTTTTGCACCAGCTCTTCGAGCAGACTCTACTTATAAAACTAGAAGAGAAGTTCACACGCACTTACACATACGCACACACTTATAACGGCACACTTGTAGAGGCATATACAAAGATTATTTTCTTTGTATGTTACATCATACATGCATTGTAGAAACGTTGAACGCGCCAGGAAGGGGGAAGCTAAGCACGTAGAACATACTCGGTTCTGTATACCCAGACCTCTCGCAACCCTTCTTTCGGATACGCGTTCTAGAAAGAAGATAGGGAAAGGGCCGCTGAATATCCAGAGTTGGCAGATGCGAAGCGAGCATGGATGATGGGTAAAGGGGGCCCCATGGATCGTATAGACCCTAGCCCGATTAACGATCCCCTCAACCCCTCCATTGCTCACCCCACCTTTTTTCTTTTTCGCTTTTAAACGCATCTTCCATTGCGAGAATCTACCCCGATGCTCGATTTTGCATAAATCGATACGTGTGTTCGTTCGCCCTGGTAACTTTTAAAAGAGTTCGAAAAAGCCAAAAGTTTTTAATTACGTTAATGATTTTTAATTTACATTAATGAGATTATTAGTTTTTTGGCTGATGATTAATAGTTTTTACGAGTTTAATATTTAAAAATCGTACGGACAAGTCAGTTCATATATGAAATAGAAATTTGAAGTGATAGGTTAGAATTTGATTGGAAATATGTGCATGTAATTATGCTTATAATATGCGACATATGCATATAACCCGCAGTATGCACATATATGCAATATTTCCTATAATATGCAACATATGTATATAACATAACCTATAATAGATAGTACAGGTATATATATGCACTATGATCTATACCACGCAAAATATACATGCAATATATGCACATATGCAGAATATAATCTATAAATAAGAATTCTATAAGGCAATACAATCAACGATATGAAACATAAATATAACGCGTAACTTATAATATCGATATCATAAAATCGCAAAGAAAAATATTGTTCTCATTCGATCCGACCCTTTCGAATAAATTTGAAGACAAAACAAAACAAAAAAAACAGAAATAGAAGGACACGCGAAGAGGATAAATTGACTTCCGGCCAGACGCGTGCAACATCGGAAGCGTGTTTAACTGTCGACGGCACGCGAGTATTTCGTATGGTTCGCGTAGTACGTCGGCCTTATTGCATTTTTCTTCTCTCTCGCTCTTTAGCTCCCTCATGTGTTAGAGAGCGAACGAACAAGAGCGAAGGAACGTGCTGGTAGAAAACGTGAACCTCTTGAGCCTCTTTCACTTCGCTACTCACCCACCCACTCTTATTCTCGCTCAGCCGTGCTAATTCCAGCGATCTTGAGATTCCGTTGCATCCGTGCACAGAAATAAACTCTGTGTGTGTGTGTGTATATGTGTGTGTGTGACAGTTATATAAAAATTTAGACACATGTAATCTTTAATCTCATAATAATCGATAAAAATTTATCGAGAATTTTGTACGATTTTTTTTTTTAACGAACAATGTTACAATCTCAAAAATAATTATACAACCAAATCTTTTTTTCGTAGAAAGTTTTAAAAACTTGCACGTGAATTTTTACATACATAATATGTAACTACATACATATTTATCTACCATACGTGACAATGGGAAATATCGAAATGGCGGCGATAAGGATTGCGTGAGTTTTGTGATTTTTTTTGAAAACAAAAAAAAATCGAAAAAAAAAAAGAGAAAAAGGTGTGAATAATATTTTTGCAATGTTTTATAAATGATTTTGATTGCTCCGCTACTGGCAAACGTGTCGTGTTCATCGAATCATTTTTTGTCTCTGTCTCTCTCTTTCTCTCTCATTTCGCCATATGTCTGTCTCCGTTACAAAGCACGTCGCGTCACGAGCGATAAGCGCACGCGATCTCGAGTGCGCTTCTGTCCTCTTCGAAGTTCCGTGTCGACGCGTTCGATAACGAACGTTGTTGGTTATGTTGCACAAAGCGAAACTTAACTTACAGAAACTCTTTCTTATTGACCCGTTTCGTTTGTAGAATTTTTATTACTTATTACATCTTAAAAAAAAAAAAAAAGAAAAAAAAAACTAATTTCTCGGTACGTTTTCTTCTTTCATAATCTTTTTATCATCCAAATTAATTTTTATTTAAACTAATTAGATTTATTAGTAGAAACAATATTAGTATAAAAAATATCACTTCATTTGATTGCTGCAGTATTAAAATGCGTTTTCACGAAGGAAGTTTTTTAATTGGTTGTTGCATTGTATCTCTCTCTCTCTCTCTCTCTCTCTCTCTCTCTCTCTCTCTCTCTCTCTCTCTCTCTCTGTTTGATACTTTTATTTTCGAAACTGCATAATAAATTAAAATAGATAATAACTAATACTTCTAATCATAAATCATAATTTCGTTTACAATTGCATTCGCATAAATCGAAGTAAATATATTCCTGTGTCACGTCGATCTTATTATTGATCGATACGATACAATCAATAAGATATATGACGTTCATTCGCGACGATGAATACATGCATAAATATATATATGTATCGTAAAACGGGATTATTGACCACGATACATAATAAGGGCTCATAAAAAATTCTTAGTTCATTAGCAATAATACGAGATTGTGATCTTTGGTAAAAAAAAAAAAAAAAAGAAAAAGAAAAAGAAAAAAGAAAAACAGAAAAGAAAAAAAAAACTAGCAAACGGTTTGCGCTCTGACGCAAACTCGAGAGCAAGCTCGACATTAAACTCGTTTCGTTCTTTGACTATTAATAATAGTCTCTCATGTTGTGTAATATTAGAACGTATTATTACTTCATATGATTATTCCTAACCATCGATGGTATGTATCGTTGTAACCGTAACTTCGCATTGCAACTAATTAATTAATCAATTAATTAATTAACTGAACATTTCTCTCATTGTTCCTTAATTCTTATTTTTAACAAAGAGCGAGGTAAAAAAGAAGTTCGTAGATGAATTTCAGAATTAATTTTTTGATTTTAATTTCTTCCCTCCTTGCATTCTCTATTTTATTTCTATTATCCTCAAACCTCCGATAATTATATTCTCAAAATCTAGAGCGCAAGAATCCGTACGAAGTTAACAATCAGTAGGCAAGCTATAACGTGTAGTATATATGTGTATGATGTGTACATATATATATATATATATATTATATATAAAGAAAGAAAGAAAAAATGATCAAGAGAGAAAAAGAGCGAAAGAACAAAGAGAACAATGAAAATGTATGCGCGCGAGCGTGCAGATTACATTGGCGTACGTACGTAGGTGTGTTACTGCACGTGTGCAGAAACAGAGGGAGAGAGACGGAGGGGGGAGTGGAGAAGTAGATGACGTAAGCTTCGATTACACGCCGTTGCATGGCGCGTACGGCGCACGACTGCAAATCGCATTCGCGTCAGCGCGTTCATCGTACACACACGTATCTGTTTTCAGTGCGTGTAAATCTGTCGTTTATCTTCTCTCTCTGTTTTTCTTTCTGTAAAATGTATATGTATGTGTGCGTACACGTATGAAGGACGAGGCCTTCAAGCAGGCACGTAACACTCACGTATCTCTTCGTTTTCTTCGTATATCAACCATATATGTATATATGTATGCTGTTAGATTGCCGTCAGCTGACAAGATGAGAACAAGCCGAGAAACAGGAAAAGACCTTCTTCTTTGAGATATTACTTTTAAGAGAAGTGAGAAGAAACGTTTTAAGGAATTTTTCATTCAACTTCATGGGAATTAAAGGGAAGAGAGAAAGAGAAAGAGACACTTAAGGTGTTTCGTAATTTTACGAAAATTATGGATACACCTAACCTTCCTTTTTAGTTCGAAAAGTAAACGTATTCGTCATTTTGAAGATTTGTAGAGACATCTAACCTTACTTGTTAGTTCGAAAGTTAAACTACAGTCGTGAAACGCAGCAAGATTTCTCTGGAACAAATAAAAGTTAGAAAGACCATGGAATTTCTATGGGAGATTATTATGACATCAAACTTTACTTTTTACTTCGAAAATTAAACATTTACAAGTTTACGTTGGGTTTGGTTTGGTTTCGTTTGTTCACGAATTTGAGAATCTTTGGTTATGCAATAAATTGAGATTATTACTTTAGATTAAGTTAGATTACGAATTGAAGAATTTTGTGTGAGATTACGATTCTTTTTTTTCTTTATGAACAAACATATTACAAAACTTCGATCAATCATCGAAGAAAATTCTACGTAGTAATCATTGATTAAAATTTAAGAATTGTTAAAATATGTATACTGATTAAATACAACAATGTAAAATGAAAAAAAAAAAACGAAAACGAATTCCCATCATGACGGTAAAATCTGATTGACGATGACGTTTTCAAATGATTTCCTGTTAGACATAACCTGCAAACCCACAGGTGACGCCCCTCATGGGATGCACGAATCCTTCCTTCCCCTCTCCCTACCCCTTTCCATCCTTAATTTTCTTCCACGAAGGAAAACAATTACTATTGGAGGAGCGGACGACGATGAGAACGACGATGAGAACGACGACGACGACGACAACGACGACGACAATGACGACGGTGGTAAAACAGCTGTCGCCTTGACCTTACTCAATGCGCTTCTCGCCACGATATATCGTGACTGCCATTTCTTCACGTTCTCTCTCCGTCGAAGTATAAATCTGCTTTAAACGACTTTACTCTCTCTCTGAAATTCGATATATAACGATGGAAATCAATTCTGTAGTAAATCCCCTTAGTAAAGGAATAAATCACAAACGTGTCGAATTTTATTGATTCCTACATGTGTGTGTGTGTGTGTGTACAGCAACGAACCAATCAGCCAACCTGTTGCATATCACACTCCCTATGCTAATAAATAATAAAAGTAAAAACTCTTCAATATTTGTTATGTACCAACAAACGTCATCGCGGAATTTAAAAAAGAAAAATACTATAAAATAAAAAGAGGAAAAAGAAAAGAAAAAAAGGAAAACGTAAAGAAGAATACTACAATGCACATAAAATGTCGTAATAAATAATAGAAATTAAAGCTTTTCAACGTTTAAACATTATTCGTATCTCAACCATCCTGATCACGGTATTCTCAAAAATAAGAAGCTAACAAAAAAAAAGGAAAGAAAAAAAAGTAGTACTGCTTGTGCATAAGCAAAGGTGTCCTATTAAATAATACAAATCAAAATTCCTGAACTTTACAACATTGTTTATATCCTAACCAGCAAGATTGTCACAGTATTCTCAAAAATAAGACTTCGAAAAGAAAAAAGAAAGAGAGAGAGAGAGAGAGAAAGAGAGAGAGAGAGAGAGAGAGAGAGAGAGAGAGAGAGAGAGAGAAGAAAAAGTAAGAGTGCAGGCCCTAAGCAAAGTTAGGATTCGTATGGGAGGGGTATGCGGGGGAGTATAGGGGCGCCATTCGAGGGAGGGCTGTTGAACTTTCAGGGTCACTCCCGTGGGCCTTTGCGAACGGAAGATAGAAAGGCAAAAGGAGAGAAAAAGAAAGAAAGAGAGAAGAAGAGAGGAGAGGAGAGAGGCTGGACACGAAAACTCACTCCTAAAACCGTCTAACGATGTGCCCTCTGTGTTGGATTGGGTCTGTATAGAAGTAAGAAGTAGTAGGGGTAAAGGTGGGCATGGGCATGAGATGAGGTGAGGTGAGGTGAGGGATGGGGGATAGGGGGAGGTATTCGAGGGCCAAGCATCCACACATAGAAAGAGGGAAAGAGAAAGAAGAAGTCTGGCAATTCGTCGTTTCTCTTTTAGGCCCTCTTTTGCTTTTGGCTTCTTCTTCTTCTTCTTCTTCTTCTTTTTCTTCTATCTTTCTTCCTTGCTCTACACTTCTCATTTTGCTGTTGCTGTAGTAGTAAAGGACGAATGGAGAGAGATAGATAGATTGGTAGGTAGATAAATAGCTAGATAGACAGAGAGAGAGAGAAAGAGAAAGAGGCAAGACGACAACGACACAACCGACGACGAAGAAGACGGTCGATGTAGCTCAGGAAAGTGCAACGACAGGAGAACCAGTTTTAGGAGCCAAGAAAGGATCGTTTTCTTCGCATGGGCTTCGACGAAACCCTTTCTTGACACGTCCTACAAAAAGACAGGACTCTTACCTCATCAATGCTACACTTTCTGTCTATTTGTCTGTCTGTCCGATCTGTCTGTTTTAATCCAGTCTGTCTGTCTGTCTGACTATTAGTCACTGATGATATGGGAGTAGTCTTTCTAACTTGAAAGGGTTAAAAAGATCACGTGAGGAAGAATATATATATATATATAGTGGGGGAGGTGGGCTCGAGTCTCTCAGTCGAGGATAGTGAACTCTCATGGCCATTCCGTGGCTTTCCTCGGAACCGGCAAAACCTCGGGCTCTTCGACATAATACGACGATTTAGATGCGAGAGAGAGAGAGAGAGAGAGAGAGAGAGAGAGAGAATAAAAAAAGGAAAAGGATAGAGTTGAGTTATCTGTATTTTCTCTGAGCGAGAAAAGGAGCAACGTTTCATGGTACTTCTCGAGATATATCATGGAAAAAGAAGAATTATCGTCGTCGAGTTTCTCGTTGACGTATACACATACATGCATACACGCACGCGCGTATATATATATATATATGTATATACATAACCGACGATTTTGTTTTTGCATCTTTTATGTCGTTACTTTTTTTTCCTCTTTGAAAATATGATTTTTTTTTGTTTCTTTTTTTTCTTTTTTATTACCGCCATTTTCCTTTCGCGTAACATCAAATTTAATTTCGACTATATAAAAAGTCAAAAAATTTTAAATATCATGTATTATGCGAGGTTAATGAGAGAGTAGAAGAAGAACAAAAAGAATGGTAACGATCCTATAGGTTATTTTCTGTTCTAATTATTATTATTATTTACTTCCATAAATATCAAGCAAGAATTTATAATAAAAATGCAACTATGAAAATTTTCTCTCTCTCTTTCTCTCTCTTGTAGGATGAAAATAAGGTGGAATAAAAAAGCCGAACGAAAAAGAAGCTTGGAAGAGTATAGAATAGTAAGCTTGGGTTGAATGACCTAACAGAGAGTGAGTATCTCTATCTAGTACCTGTATCATCTGGCTCTCTTCTCTCCGGCAGAAAGCACGCATGTGTGTGTGTTGTACTTGTGACTAACTGTGCGTGCAAGCGCATACGTATATGCGTGTGTGTGTGTATATATATATATGTATGTATATATGCATATATACATACGTACATGCAGTCTATTCCCCCTCTTTCTTTCACTGATTATACACAAGTGTACATAGACGTAACCCTTCACGCACGTTATAAAACTAGTTTCGCGTGCGGATTACTCCTATGGGATATCGCACCGTCTATATTTTACTAGTGTCAAGGAACGAACGAAATTATTCGAACTTTGTTGATTAATTACGAGATCCTAGTATGCGTGTGTGTATAAATATATATATTTCTATAATCAATAATATACATATAAATAAATAGAAATAAATGATATATTATATAAAGAATGATGAGCCAAGAATTACACATGATATAAAAAATTTCATTGTTTTTTTCCTTTCCTTTTTTCCAAATTCGAAAAGATCTTATATAACTCAAAAATACAATTCAAAAAAATCTCGAGAAAGAATAATTGATTTTTAAAATAGAAACTTCGATCCACTCTGTACATACTATATACATACACACACATATATACATATACTACATCATTGATTATATTTTTTACTATCTATATATATATATTTTTGTTGTTGTTTTGTTGTTCTTTTTTTTTTTAAAAGATAATGTTTATAGGGATAACACAGAGTAGTGGCACTTGGTGTCATCGATCCCATTGCGTCGAGGGAAAAAGAGCAAGGGCAGTGATCTTCGACTCGTTCGACAACATCGCGGCATTGCCCGAATGCCATGGTCACTGACCGTGAAATCAGGAATTTCAATTCTGTACTGTACCGGCTTGCCGCCTCTATCATTCTGCGTATGTGTGTGTGTATACTTACGCATGTATACATACATACGAAGATACATACAAACACGCATAAATAGCTACATTTTTTGTCATGGTTCTTAACTTTTTGTATTTGAATTTTATAAATTTACCCACATACGGGAAAAAATTTTTTAATTAAAATATTATATATTCTTATTCTTTCAAAAATAGTATGTGTAGGTGTGCGTTTATTGTACATTCCTTATTCTGTTTCGAACTTGACGAATTTTGAATTTAACAAGAAGCGGGAAATTTTTCTATTTCTTTTAAACGTATTCGTTAATTCACAACTCTTTTTTATTATAACCCTTTCTGATTGGTTAACGAAAATAAAAGATGGCGGTATAAGCGATGAAGAAATGATATATGTATGTATTGCGTTAGAGAAAGAGAGAGAGAGAGAGAGAGAGAGAGAGAGAGAGAGAGAGAGAGAGAGAGAGAGAGAGAGAAAAGGGGCCGATTAGATTCTATTTTTGTAATAGAGTAATTACGGAGTGATAATTAACGCGGCCAGGTCGCAAGCGAACTGCAAGGCGAAGCATACTTCGACCAACGCGAACGTACAAAATATATACATGGCGACATACGACATACAAATACATACACATACACAAACGATTGTGATATATACACACGCGTGACCTAGTTTTTCAGCTGTTAGCAATACATACACTTGTAAAGAGAAAGAGAGAAAGAGAGAGAGTAATGCGCTGAGCGCGACATTCTTCAACAACCTTTCGCGCATTATCATCCGACTCGGCGTTTATGAGACTTGTTGCATTGACCTACTATACACGGCAATCTGACAATTCCAATTCGCATATTGTTTCGACATTTTTTTTTCTTGTGAGATATACATATCGTAATCTCTTTTACACACGCTCAATCTCAGAAACAATTTCTTCATTTTTCATTCAAAATTGGCCAATCAATTTCCATCAACGACAATAGGAAAGTTCTCGATGCAGGATGTTAGCGTAACATAACCTGTTCTAAATCTTAATAATAGGCCCGTTAATTTCTCGTTTACTACATATAATATATATATATATATATATATATATATATGTGTGTATATTTTTAAACGTATTGTTAAAAGAGGGGCTATACGGGACGTACGAAAAGGGTTAAACAGGAATAAGAAAGAGAATTGAGAAGAAAGTATAATGAAATACAAAGAGAAGAAAGACAGGAAGGAAGAAGACAGGAAGAAGGAAGAAAGGAAGAAAGGAAGAAAGGAAGGAAGGAAGGAAGGAAGGAAGGGCCGTCGTAGTACCTTCCTTGCGCGCACACGGCGCTTGCTCGTTTAAGGGTCAAAGGACGAGGGTATAGGACAAGGGAGGAGAAGAGGAAGAACTCGTCGTCGTCGTCGTCGTCGTCGTAGTCGTAGTCGTCCTCCTCGAGGCATCGATCGAGCCCAGTCGCCAAAAATTTCACGCCCAGACTGCTTTCTCTCGCTATCTCTCTCTTTCTCTCTCCCCTTTTCTCATTCTATCTCTGTCTCTCTTTCTCTCCTTCTCTAATTCGACCACCGAAAACCGAAGCACCGTTCGTGCGCGCCCTCCCGCGATCATCCACGAAGGGAACACAACGTCTACAATACATACGTGTGTGCGCGCGTATGTGTGTATATATATATATATATGTCGTACGGTACGTTACAAATAAGAACGAGAAAATCCTACGGTCACGCGATAACTCCACGTGAGAATCTTTCGATGTCGATCGTCATTCGTTTCGATACAAAGAAAAAAAAAAGAAAAACGAAGAAAACAATATTTCTCTTCTTTCGTTTTCCTCTCTTTTCTTTTATCTAATCATCAGTCGATTAATAGAAATTCGGCAAAATTCAAACGAGTCGATTCATTCAAAACTAATTAACGAATCAGTTCAAAATGGTTACATAAGAAACGTTAAAATAAACTTACCATTGAATTAATCCACGGAGATGATAAGAATTAGAAAGATCTTATAATCCGATATTTCGTCGTCTGGTTTGAGATGATCACAGCAACGAAGAAGAACGCGTGGATGGGAAAAGAGATAGAGATATAGATAGATAAATAGAGACAGACAGACAGAGACAGAGAGAGAGAGAGAGAAAGAGAGAGAGAGAGGAGATTAGGAGAGGGGGGTAATTGGGGGCGGTTGCACACTAGATAGACATCACTCTCGATCATCCACACGCGCACAGCTCGCGACCTGTCGATGGACGGACGCTGGGCGTCGATCCTCGCGACCGGAACGACGCCGCGTTTACGGTGCTAATACCACGCTCGAGAACACCTATGTATGTTCGTTCACTCGACAATAACGACAAAGACTAGGGACAATGATCTCTCTTCTTGACTTCTTCTTTTTCCTCCTCCCCCTCCCCCTCCTCCTCTTCTTCTTCCTTCTCCTCCTCCTCTTCTTCCTCCTCCTCCTCCTCCTCCTCTTCTTCTTCTTCTGTAGAATACAATCTTACTCGTTATGACAATCTTAAGATCATTTCGACACCATCATCAACATGACACATCTAACACCACTATAAAACACCAAGAAAACGGACACCAATCTCGTCGTTTCCGTTATTCGCGTTCACGCACTATTACGGCGATGTTGCTATATTTTTCCTTATTTCTTTGTTTGTTCGTTCGTGTTTATTTATTTATTTATTTATTTTTTTTATTTTCTATCTTCGACTACACTGCTTTGTTATCAAAAAAGATTTCCCGATGGAACACATGACATTCTCTCTCACTCTCTCTCTCTCTCTCTCTTTCTCTTTCTCAATCGTTTGTATCGAATGTCGTAGATTATAAATTGATGATAATATACATGTATATAATATTGTTATATGTTATCTCTCTCTATATATATATATATATAGAAAGAGAGAGAGATATTGTATATAGATAGATAGATATACTAATGGCAGTGTTGAAGCAAGGAAAAAAGGCGAGCTGTGCGCGCTAAGAGAGGCACCTTCCCCCCGCGAAGGTTCTCACGCGACTGACGCGACGACGACCGGGACGACGGTGGCCGCACGGAGTAACTAAGAGTGGGGGTGGGGGTACTAGAAATTCCGTAAGAGTGGGGATAGCTAGAGCCATGCCGCGGCGTCCCCAGTCGTCAGTGTGGGGAGACGGCACGCTGAAGGGAAACGCGCGCGTTCCTCTCCTTCGTGTCGACAGAAGAAGGTGAGGAGAAGGAAGGAAGGAAGAACGAACGAACGAACGAACAGACGGACGGACGGACGGATGGACGGTTGGACGGACGGTTGGACGGACGAACGGACAAACGAACGGACGAACGGACGAACGGATGGACGGACGCGATTGGGGAACCGCGCGTGCGCAATGGCCCTGTTTTACAGACGCATCGTGACAATCGCGCTCGAGCCACCGCCCGATGCATCCATCCTTTGCGTTCGTTCGTCCTTTTACCCTCCTCTACCATACGACACAACGACGACGACTACGAATAAGCCAACTTCTTTTCTACCTACCTGCCTTTTGTCACGTACACCGAACTTTTTACATTACAAACTTCTATAATCTATTCTTTTAATCTTTTGTGTTTTAAATAATCGTTCCTTCGAATAAATATTAATCGTTTTCTTATCGTTTATTCCGATCTATTTTTTGTTCTTATTCTTTATTCTTTTTTATCTTCCTTCGAGTATAGATTTATATCTATATATAGTATTAGTGTGAGTAATAACTAATACAAGTAATATATTTATACTAAATAATATTCACACGCTACGCTAATAATACTGGTATGATAAATGCGTATCAACAGGAAAATACTGTAATACTTGTAACACTATACTACTATATATAACTATAATTATACAGAACGTCTCTCATTTTCTTTGGAAACAAAAATCTGAGACACAAAAGACCTAATTGCTTTCCGCGAAAGGCAACGCATCACCTCCGGCGAAAATAAACGAAGATATAGCTTTTCATCGAAACCTCTCGGAACACGAAAAGGGGGTAATTCTTGTCAAGGTCTCTCGACCGGTATCTCCTCTCCAGCCGGTTTCCTAGCTTACTTAAGTCGACTTTAGTCGAGTCGGTTTCTCGATTACCCCCCAAGCGGTAGTTCAATGAGGGACGTTACAGACAACTTACGTCTGTAATACGTTATACATACTTCCTGTATGTAAAGAAACGATACAGCGCGACATGTATTGCCAATTGTCTTTCTTTCTTTCTTTCTTTCTTTCACTTTCCTTTCTTTTCTCTTTATTTTCCTTTTGTCTTTTTGAATAAAAGATGAGTTTAGGCCTAGCTACATCGATTCTATGGTTCATCGAGTTTGTGGAAGACAAATGATTAATATGCAAGTTAATAGGTGAACGTAAATGATTAATGTATGTACATATATATGTGTATATACATACATACTAGCATATAAAAGAAAGCACTATTGTGCGATTTTTTATTTTGAGATAAAAGGGAAAATCAAATTGGAAAGAACGAGTTTAAATATAAATTAACATAAACAACGTTTTACGAACGAGTATTTATCTGAATTTTGGTGTTGATAACGAGGACATTGAACGAGAATTATCGCTTGAAAATATAAGCAATGAAAAGAAAAAGAAAGAAAAAATGAAAAGTAAAAAATAAAAATTCAAATACAAAAAGAAGTGGGTTGGGTTGTATTTGTCGAAGCAAACTCGTTCGTCGATCCCAACGCTTTTTACCCCCACCATTCGCGAGCATACGCGTTACCCAAAATACATAGAGACATATAGGACCCCGCCGCCGTCTTCCGGTTTCGTTTCTCTTGTTTCACCGTTGGTTTATCTTGGGGTAAAGATTCTTTCTCTCCCAGTGATTCTCAATTACTCTTTTTACAATTTTTTAATAAGAACAAATTTTTTCGAGATTATCATAGGCTTCGTTGTTATACGAATGTGAAGTTGTCAATTATATTATCTTTTTTTTCTTTTCTATTTCTTTTTTCTTCAATTTTTTTTTCACGTTCAAAAAATTAAATCGTCACGCGTTTTCTCTCTCTCTCTCTCTCTCTCTCTCTCTCTCTCTCTTTCTCTATTCCTTATATTAAAACAATCAAGTTTTTATTTTAAGAACTAAATGAATTTCTTTTTTCGTTTTCTTTTCTTTTGTTTTCAGAAGGATGTTAAATCAATCGTCTCATCTCTTGTTTTCGTTTTATTACAAATATACGATCCGAAACGACGTTTTGACTTTCGAGCCGTATTTCACAATGAAACCAACGAGGAGATATTACAGCAAAGCGAAAGTATGCCAACGCCTTCTCTTATCTAGTCCGATTCGCTTTTTCACAAGAACACTGTTACTTTCATACGAATCGATAAACTCGACTGGTGTTTACTAGTTACCATCTGTGCGTCAAAGGAAGGAGAACGATCGAATGATCGATAATAATAGGTTATGTTACTTAATCTTATTCAATAATTCTGCCCCATCATTTCTTAATTTTTAATATCAACTTAGTATCAACAATGTGTGGTCACATAGAGACTAAAAAAAAAGATTCTTCTTGAAACATTTGTTATAAAAAATATTCTTATAATTTAAAAAATTTGTTTCATACATACACACACACATATATATATAAATTAAAACATAGACTTTGTACCTTTGTAAGTACTGGTTGGTTGTTAAAACAAAAAGGAAAAAATAAACAAATAAATAAATGAATGAACGAATAAAATAAAATGAAACAAAAAAGAAAAAACGGAAAAGAAAAAAATCGAAAGGATGCACCAAGGTGGTCAAGTATAAAGTGTAGGTGTAAATCCCATTCATGTTGAGTTTCGCTTATCAGATGCCAAACCACGTGGTCTCGACACGCACCTTCTCTCTCTAACCACGTGACTCAAGTGTACCTACGTTCCCACTGCTGTTTATGGTGTCAACACACTTTCCTCATCTCCAAATTGTATTTTACGAATAAATATCTCTATCAATTATATATATTATATTCTTATAAGATAAAAAATATTATTATCGTTTGAATTCCGTAAATGGTACGAAGTGAAATTTTATGGGGTAAAAATTTGAAGAGATAAAATTTTTGAAGAGATAAATTTGTTTTCTCACATATACATATACGGAGTGTGTATATTCCCATAGTTTCTGATTTCTGGATATACGTATCGAGAAGAACGTATACAGAGAAGTCGTTGACTCCCAGATGCAACGTCGTCGCGACGACTAATTTTAACTTTCTCGGTCGGCAAATGCATGAAAACAGACCGATGGTAGCGGTCGAGGAACGAAATAAATATAAATCAAAGAAAGAAATACGGTGGGTTGTGCAGTAGCGAGTCGAATCGCGAAATAAAAAAACGAGAGAAAGAAGGGACCGTTACTCGAAAGATTCTAATCTTTTCTAACACGATCAATTTTTTTTTTTCATGGGAACGTACCTTTGAATTTATTATAGTTCTTTTTTATGAATGTTATTAAAATAGAAGAAAAATGAAAAATTATAGAATTTTTACCGATTACTATAGTACAATTCAGTATGTATATATATATGTATATATATATACATATATTACGGAAATAGATGCGGTCATGGATCGAACGATAATCGTGGATTCCGAAGCGTCGAAAGTCCGAACGAATCCGAACAGAGTCGAAGTTAGTCGACGACTGAAATGAGAAGGGAGGTGTGTCTCTTCCTTCCTCGAGTAACAGTAACAGTCTGTCACATTTCAAAGATCCTCACTGACAATTTGCGATTGTTGATTTTCATTTTCATTGGTTTAATCCGTAAGAACACATCGGTCCAGATTTAGACATCACAATTTTCTACATTTTAGAATCGACACAATCGAAGATTCATACGTATGTTTCGAATCATCTGATTGGTTAAGGTTAGTAATAGAAGCCATTATAAAAACACGTGAGAGCGGGATATTTGAAATTATGTACGTCTCGTTCTAAATTTAGACATGACAATTTTTGACATATCAAAATCAGTATCTTTATATATATATTTGAATCATCTGATTAGTGGAAGTTAGAAATAGCAGCTATTGCGAAAGCATGTGAGAGGGATACTCGAAATTATTTACATATGTACGTATGTTTCAAATAAATATGTGTGTATATATATATATATATATATTTATATATATATACATATATTTCGAATCATCTGATTGGTGCAGGTTAGAATAGCAGCCATTATGAAAACACCAGCGGGATATTCAAAATAATATACATTTCATCAGATATATATCATAAAGGTAAAGGAAATGCTTCCTAGCAAGGATGTCTGAATCCCGCTAGAGAAGAGAGGAGGACAAAAAGAGGTGGGAGGGGAGAAGATTGGAGGGATGGATGGGTGAGTGAGGGGTAGAGGTGTATAGGGGTAAGGTCGAAACGAAGGAAGGAACTCTGGTGTAAACTCGCGAGAGAGGCGGCGGTATCTCTCCTCGAGTACGGCGGTGTATTGAACTCGGTGCTCGAGGTCGTTGAACTCGCGTGCGGGCGGCGTGGCTCTGGTGTGTGGCTTATGACGTCACGTGACTCGCTGTCTCCGCCGCCGTCTCCGCCGGCGGCGGCGGCGGCGGTGGCGTCGACGACGATGACAACGACAACAACGACGACGACGACGAGAACGACGACGACGACGACGACGACGACGACGACGACGAAAACGAGCGGAGCGAAGGCAGGCGATGACGTGGCGTTGGCCCATTGGCTAGCTCATCGCCCCGCTACCCAATGACGTCACGCTTGAAAGGCGCGACTCCAGCGCGCGCGCATCACTTCGCCGCCACTGCTGCCACTGTCGTGCCTCTGTCAACCGACGACGTCACGAGACCCGCTGCTGCTACGTTCATACATACATACGTACATACGTAGATACATATATACATACATACATATTCTCTACGCGGGATTTTCTCCGTTTTTATCTATGTACGATTCTACTCAATCTTTCTTTTTTTTTCTGATCGTTTTTTGTATCATTTTTACTTTAATTTTTCATACTCGATTGTTTTAATTAGCGTACACCTTTTTTTTCTCATTTTTTTCTCTCATCGATAATTAAAAATATAACATGAAATAAATTTGTTGTCATAGAATTTGGAGATTGAATGTAATTGAATTAATTTACAATATATAATGTTTGATTCATATTATATATATTTGTTTTGTTAACGTTTAAAGATTTCTCTTTTTGAACGTTTAGTGATAATCAATTCTGAGATAAGAATCGATTCTGAGGGGTAAATATTCAAAAAGAAAAAGGAAGACGGAAATAAAAAAAAGGGGAAAAAGAGAAAAAAGGAAGAACTAAACGACGTGCGTGTCCTACGAAAGGCACGCGCTTCTAAACAACTATATATGTATATGTACATATATTATATGTACTATATGTACATATATACATCGTATGTACATACATAGTATGTATTACATGCACAATAGAGACGAGGATCTTCCGAGCGAACGGTCGAGAATAAAGCCGTTCTTTACTCCTTCGATCGTGAATACTGCACCTGCCATACAATGATCGCGTCATATGAGAGAAACAGAGAGAGAGAGAAAGAGAGAGAAAAGAGAGAAAAGCTATAAATAATGATCCCAAATTATTTTTAGCGGTAGACATGCCGAGAGAGTAAAGAAAAAAAAAAAGAGAAAAAGAAAGAAAAAAGAAAGAAAAATCGTAGACCAAAGCTGAACAAATTGAGTATATCGGTAAATGATTGATCGAGACGAAGTTATGTTTGTGATAGACAGGTTAATTGTCCGATAAAAATGGTCGGTGATTGGTCAGTCAAAAGATACGTTCGTTTACTCGAGTTTACTCGATATTAGCCGAACGCTTGAAAACCCGATTGTTCGGTTCGGTTCGACTCGGTTTCGTTCGGTTTGGTTCGGTTCGGTTCGTTTCGTTTCGTTTCGTTCGGTTCGTTCGCTTACTCAGAGTTTGTTGACTCTCGGTTTCAGCACGCCAGCTGACCATGACCTCGCCGAACGATCCGCGAAGTAATACCGAGGCGATTCTACCGCCACTGCCGCCACCGCCACCATCGCCATCACCGCCACCACCACCCGTCGGGGGACGTCGTCGTCCTCGTTGCCGCTTGTCTCACTATCTCTCTCTCTTTCTCTCTTCTTCTTTCTCTTTTTCTCTCATTACATATACACACACACACACACACACACACACACACACACATATATATATAAAACTTTTGCTACCGATGGCAGCAATGGTGCTACCGTTGCTAAAAGAAACTCTCATCCTATAATCTCTATCTACATGTACATTTTCTTCCTTCGTCACTTCCTTATATGAATCAGTAAGATGATTATAAAAGTAATCTAAGTAAAAAATTTTTTTTACGTAAGTTTATCACTTAAATCGGTATATATCACTAATGGTATTATTATGTAGTAGATAATTATATAGATATACTAGATATATTATATAGTTATAATTATCTAATTATTGTTTAATATTGTATAATTATAATTTTATGAACGATTGTAAGATCAGTACTATAAATTCATAAATTTTTTTACTTAGAACAATTTCATAATCACTGGCTCATATATTTATATAATACATATATATACATTTGTATCATATACATATGTATGGGGTACGGATATGAATGCACACACATATATATACGTGTATGCAGAGTATGATGCAGTCGGTTACACAATCCTCTTTAACGATTCGCACGTCCTTTATTACCACGTGTATCTCGACGTTTATCTCGAAGTCTCTCGATTATTACCACGTGTATCTCGAAGTTTTCAAGGTGAAATTTGTATTGTTAAAGATTTTCAAATATCACTGACAAGAATCTTTCGTGTATTGTATAAAATAAATTATTTATTGATTTAGTAACTTTAATTAAATAAAATTAATTAAATAAAAAAGTATTTACATACATGTTATTATAGTAAAGTAATTCACTTTTTATAAATTAAATTACGTTAGGATATTGTATTCGAAAATTTGTATCATAGGAATATTTTCGTTTGATAATACATATAAAATTAAATCTATAAGTGTCCTTGGATATATACATAAGGACAATATAATTATTTATATAGATAAGACAAATATCGATATTTCTACAGAAATATCGGTTATGATAACTTAGTAGAGGACATGACAGAAAATTCAAATTGTATATACATGAGAAACATTATATTATCTAAATAACTTTCTAAATATAGAAATGTATCTGTTAGTAGCCTGGTATATAAGGTTAATATTATACACAAGGTTAAAACTCATATAAATAAGACATACACAAAAACGTATTGAATCTGAAAGCTTATAAACTTAACATATTCTTGATAGCATTAGATAAGAATCATACATCAGTTTAAAACTATTTTATGTACAATATTATTTAAAGAAAAAAAAAAAAAAAAAAAAAAGAAAAAAACACGAACATTAAACTTTTTAAACATTTCTATAAAAATATTCACTGATAATATCGGTAAAACATACATGAAATTAAAATTATATAAGTATGAGAAGCACATAATTATTTAAATAAAATACTAAACAAAAAAAAAAAACAACAGAAAAACATTTAAGCAGGAAACATAAAAATACGTTCGTGGTATATCTTTCGTACATTTGACTTCCAACAGAGAATATACGAGATTAAAATTGTATATATTTTTGTATATGTGTATGTATATATGTGAAAACTATTGTCCCTGAGTTACGTGTAAAAAAAATATGAATCTCTGAAAGCGTATCTAGGGCGAAGAACATCGATCGTAGGATCTGGGTCAGAGCTTGCATGCAACTCTGCTTGAAAGTGTGCGCCAAGTGCAACGCCGTGTGCAGTTGGTCGCGCGAAGCACATTGCACCAACCATAGTAAAAGAAAAAGAAGAAAAGAGTATAGTATAGTATAGTATAGTATAGTATAGTATACTATAGTACAGCAGAGTAGAGTAGAAAAGTACATTATATAAATATATATGCATGTATGTATGTACGTAACGCTTGCGATTTCATTTAGTTCAAAAGACAAAGTTTTACCCCAACACACACGATTCTCTCAACCCTATTATTTATTAAATCTACGAGTCATCGCAACCTCATATTGAATAATTCTAATCGCGAATCCAAATGAAATATTTCGTTATATGCAAACGTTTCCTAGAAACTTTACAAGGAAATAAAGAAACTTTCTTTTTTCCCCTAGTTTCTATTCCTTTTATATTGTTTTTCTTTCTCTTTTTTTCCCCCACCTGGGAATATCAATGAGAGTAAGTTACGATAGTGGGACACTTACAGGACAGCTAAAAGTAAACTTAGGCGTGCATTTCACGATCGATCCTCTTTTGAGTTCCAACAAACAATTCGATTTGTTAAATAATTTACATTACGTCGAAATACATTTTTAATAAAGTTACGTGAAATAGCAGTTTTCAAATATGTTCCTTAAGTATTAAGTTATATTTGATATATCAATATATATAATTGAAGTTATATTATTAACTAATATAATCTATAGTTTACATTATATATATATATATATAAAATATACATAATATAATAAGATTATATGTAATATTTTATTAGACGTGAAAATAGAAATTGACGTATAGAGAATTAAAATGTATTAGAAAATAGTATTCGTAATTGAAGAAATACAAAGGAAAAGAAAAAGGAAAGAAAAGAAAAGAAAGAAAAAGAGAGAGAAAAAGAATCGTATAACAGTTAGAACCTTTTGTTTGCCAAAATGGCGGCTGATAGAATTCTAATCCTTTGTAGGATAGATGCACGCGCGAGAACATGTATGTATGTATACGTGTGATACATATATTGCGCAAGAAACACGTGCGTGTAAAGAGATAAAGAGAGATAGAGAGAGTGAGTAAGTTAGTGAGTGAGAGAGAGGAAGAGAGACATAGAAAGCTGTAAAATCGATCGTTCGCAACGCATCTCTATGTTCAGCGCGTGACCTAGCGACGCTCCTTCATGGCGGACATTCATGTTTGATCGTCCGAATCTTCTACGACTATGTATGCACAGAAAGAGATTTCACCAAATACAATAATACATATATATATATGTATGTATATATGTATGTATGTATATTAACAATGATAATAAAAAATAATAAAAGAGAATGTAACGCGACAACAAAATGGCGGATAATTGAATCGAAAGGATAACGTTGTAAAAATTAATAAATATAAACAAGATTAGATCAACAAAAGATAAATAAATAAATAGATAAGCAAATAGAATAAAAAAACGTTTACCAAACTAATAAATGTTTATATATTAACACATAAAAAAAAACTGAATCGTTTTGCTGAACATTGGAACGTGATTGCACGTTTGTATGGTATAGGATGAACCAAAAAAGTCCCTGTGATTTAAAAAAAAAAAGATTTATTTCTAAACTTTTTAAGCTAGTAATTAGACTTGCAGTTTTATAATCTGGAAAATAGACAAAACAATCAGTCTACGAAATCTCGAGAATGAGTCATCGATTTTTCTCTTTCTTTTTTTATATCACCTAAAAAACTTTTGGCCCATCCTGTATACATGTAAATGTTATATATCAAGTTCCAAAATATTTATTATATATTTAAAAAATTATGTTTGGAAATATTGAAATATGTCTTTGCACACACACACACGAAGGGAGAGAATGAAATGAATGTTAAGCGATTTGAACGATTTGAATTCGTCGTAAGTAAAAGAATGCGACTGCAAGTAAAAGCAGGGATAGCAGTAGTGAGCTGTGCGAATATCGAGCGACCCGTTTCAGTTTCCCTTATTCTTGGTAACGACTCCGCGCAGTCCTATTTACCGCTTGCTACGCTTTTTCATTCCGAACGAAAGCGAGAATGGGAAAAGGGAAGAGAAGAGAAGAAAAGAGAAGAGAAGAAGAAAGAAGAGGTAACAGGAAGACCTGCAAATTTCAATACCGGACAGATCTATTCGTAATACGTATGGGAATTAAAATGATTTCATTCTTTCGATCGATGATATGTGTATGTACATATGTATGTACGTATATGTATATGTATATGTATATGTATATATCTGACAACCGGAAATGGAAAGAAAAGTCTAATTATAAGAGAGAACGAAAAAAGTGATATCAAACGTAAAAATCACGTCTATCGCGATTCAAATTCAAAATGAGTTCAAATTCGTCCATTGATCTTATTTAAAATTGAAAATACGAATACGTTTGTTCGATTGCGAGATAGAAATGATCCAAGATTATATGGGTAGTTTTTATTATTCAATAAAAAGCACACATCTGTCTTTTCATTAAATAATTTTTTCTCTTTTGATTTGTGTGTGTGTGTGTGTTTTTTTTCCATTATTATTTTCTTGTTTTCTGTTAACTTCCTTTTTTACAATGGACAACGAAGAAAGAAAATGAAAATCGTTTTTACTAATTCCCCATCCGTGATATTTGTGCGTATTAAATAATTATTTCCACTCTTTGTGTGACAGTTAACTGTAACAATATCTCTTTTGATATCCATATCGAAATGACAATTAAATTTGCATGCCACCCCTATTATTACGGGGGTAGAATTGATGAGTAATTCAAATATGTACGTAGACGACCCACATTGCGAATTTGGAAATGACGTGCGCCAAGTTATTTACGTATCGTAGTTTCCGTACGACGAAGTATAACGTGCATAATATACACTAAGGAGATTAATTGACATAAATTTCAACTTTGAGATTGGTAAGCGTCAATCATATTAAATGCAATGAGCGACCGGTTCGTTTTAGTCTTCTAATGTAATTTTCAGTCTTTATTTTTTTCTTCCTTTTTCGTACTTTAAATAATAAAATATATCTTAAAAACCTAAAGATATTTTTGAAATATTTTTTATTAATTTTTTTTTAAAACATTTATATCGATTAAAATCATGCTTTAAATTGATATATGTACATATAAATTTATGCAAATAAGATTTTGATTGTTAACGATATGCGCGCGAATAACAAACTACAATGGAAGGATATGACGTCATTGATTTAGTAACGATTATAACAATAAGTGCAACAACAAAAATTAGAGATTCATTTCCACGTTTGGAACGTGGAATCCAATAAAGTGCAATAGAGAGTATTAATCGTTTCATATACTATGTATGTATCTCTGAAGAGTTATACAAAACGTCTATCAATTTCTTTTTCTAATAGACAAAAAGAAAAAAGGAAAAAAGAAATCCAGAAATACTTTAAAAGGACATTGCCCTTATAACTGATATTAGTTTTTCGTACGCGATCGTGACGTGCAAGGAGAAACGTTTTTTCAGCGTTTCATTTGAGTCGTTCAAGAAGGTACGTGTTTGGCCTATTATTCGTCTCCCCACGCCATTACCTAGTCGCCATACATCCGACATCGCTTGGCACGTAGGCCACCCTTAGTTTAGAATTTTGTAGACAAAACCACAGTACCGACATCTATCGAAATATTTTTTTGTACGGTTGGTAACTTAGACTTTATGAAACTTCGTATTATCGACATGATTATTATCTCTATATATCGATAACGAAGAATTCTACATAACCGACGGGAGCAAAAGTGATCGGTCAAAAAAAGAAGATAACCATCATTACCTACGCGGTTCTTGTCTAAGCTATATTTGTCGATAAAAATGTTATCCGTGTTACCGATTGAAATCTTGTTGGAAATTAAAAAATTGTAAATAGGGGTAAAGAACGATGACCCTTGTGTATACATCGTCGAAGGGCCGATGCCCCTGCTTTTCAAGGCAAGCAACTTTTCTGAGAGACTACATTTTTCTATAGCGCTATTTCCATCTGTGCAAATGCTATCCCTTATCTCCTTAAAGGTCAAGATTTTAATGTTGAAGACATGCATGAGATTGATACTAAGAGTATATAAAAAAAAAAATATAGTATACGGCGCATTAAGACTTACCACTGAAAGGCATTAAAATGAAAATAAACGAGTCCTTGTCCATAGAGAAACGAAGCATCCTTCCAGTAGTCACCTTTTAACGAATAGAATTTTTGATACGCCGACATGGCTGTAAGAATATAAAAATTAAACAACAAAATGTCATTACGTATTCCAATGTAAATCAATAAGAAGAAATAAACAAACCTTTAGTGTAATCTTCCAATAGCAAATGAAAATGACCTAATTTACAATAAGTCTTTGGATCAATGCTAATCCCGTTGTCTTCTTCGTCGTCCTTTGACTCCTCTGAATTTAATTTAGTACTATCTGCTTTTCTACGTTGTTTTTCAGACTGCGCTTGGACCAGCATTCTTTCTAAGTACTTAATTGCACGCACTACCAAAGCCTTTCTCTTTGTCTGCTCGGGTGCGTTCAGTTTAAGAAATCCAAATTGTCGACTGTGCATACACAAGAAAGAAAAAAGATTCTATTATAGCTAACCAAAGAAATAACTATGAGGCTGATTAGGCTATAAAAAAGAAAAAAAAAAAAAGGTTAAAATAAAATCAAAAAAGTAGCAATATAATCAAGAACGGTTTAATCAAAACGAGTAGGAACGCAGATGATTAAAAAACACGTGTGACTTGTACGCATTTATTACAAATATATATTACTTCATTATTATAATATATTATTTTAACTTTGGACTCATTTAAACAATATCTATATAACAATGTTACATAAAGATTGATTAAGAGTTACCAGCATATATTCAAATTAATTTGGAATTTAATCCAATTTTCTATTCATTTCTTTTTTTCCTATTTTTTTTTTTTTTTTTTTTATATATATATAAATGCACTTATCGTTGATGAAATATAATTCGTCGACGAATAAAGTACGCTAAAAAGATAATTTATTTAGAAACTAAACTTTTACGCGGGAATCTGGCAGATCCAATGATAAACGATCACAAAGGAATGTCACAATAAGTAGAACAAATCAGGTTGCTTCTCGTGATCATCACATCATCGGTATTTGTTTATTTCGAAGGAGTCTCAGAAAGGTGAGCAAAGCCGCGCGAAAAGAAAAATTCGAACTTGAGATGTGATGTTTTATATCCTTCGTACATATATATCTATCACGAAATACGCAATAGTCATATATATCGTTCGAACGAAATGAAATGAAAAGTCAGGTAAGATTCTTAATCGATTTCCTTTCGCGCAACGGATTTGTAACAAGTTGGAATGTAGTACAAGGGGAGAAAGAAGGAGTACAGTAAGGTGAAAAGGATGTTAGTAGGTTGCTCGGTAAATAGGGAGTTCCGAACCGAAGATAGATATAACCGATCGAATTGCCCGCCCGTTTTCTGTCAGATGGACACGTTAAGGTTAGATAGGCTCTCGTGATGTTAGAGAGAAAAAATTCAGATACATTGATAGTACAACGAAACGTTGACGTAAGACTAAATCAATGGTTTTTCTTGGGATTGATCGTTAATCGTCGAATCACCTGTCTAATTCGGATAATATCTGTAATTCTTGAGGAGTCAAGTTGATGTCGTCGGTCTCTTGAGCCATTTTTCTTATACACTTGGTAAATATAAACGAAAACACCGCGCGCGCGTTAAAGAAGATCGTTCGAAGACATTTTTTAATGGCAATCCAAGCCGAACGATCGACGTTCGGAACGATCTTATCGTTTGCCAACTATTTTACCAAAACAAATTTCATTTTCTCTTTCTCCTTCGAAGAGAACTTATTCTTCTTCTTCTTCTTCTTCTTTTCTCTTCCTTTCTTTTCTCTTCTTTTCTTTTCTTTTCGTTTCTTTGCAACGCGCCAAGCAGGTTACACCAGAACGACGAATCTCGCGACGTAAGACTGTCTTAACACGGGATCGTTTTTAATCCACCGAATCCCTCCGTTGCGACAGACAGAACCTGACTATTACCACGGCGTTCATTGGCTCCTATCTAAAAAGATAGATACTTTCAATTTCAATTATATCCTTTATTCGTTTCTTTTTCCAAACGAACGATATTTTCCTTATTCGTTCCTTAACCCCTATTATTTTTTTCGTTCCTTTTTTTTTTATTATTCTTTTTTTACTATTCTATTTTTAATTATTTATTTATTTTATTTTTTTTTGTACTTTTTATGTAATTCTTTTCTCCTTTGCCATCGAATTCTTCTCTACACGATACATTTCAAAATGGTACGAAGAAAAAAGTGATATCTTTTTTTTAACGCTTTATTACAACCTCCCTCGATTAAAAAATTATTTTATTAAAATTATTCTTGAAGATGTAAAAGAAACGTTGCCAGAAGTCAAAGTTATCGTTTGAAATTTCCCGCACTTCTTATCGACGGTGCCATAGTCGTTGCTCTACCGCAACGTTGTCCAGCTACCTTCCTTAGAACGAACTCGCTCGTACTCGCTTAAAATCTCATTCTAGCGCTGTCACTTCGCGCGTGTGATAACGATCTATCGATTATAATATTATTGTCGTTTATTCATCGACTAGGTGAGCTTAACGCGTAATTAAAAAAAAAAAATTATTAAATAATTGTTTATATTTTTCCGTTACATAATTTAATAATATACATCGTTCGAGTGTTATGCCCAAATTGTCTAAGAATTCAATCACGTTGGGAGCAAGAAAATTATACAAACGGTAGATTATCTTTGTTAATCTTTGTTTCATTACACGAAAATATTTTATTGGCTATTAAAAGAAATATATAATAAACGTGATATATTCAATTATATATCAATTTTATACCAGGAACGTGTAGTTCGTCATCTTTATTCTCTGCTTGAGAGACGTAATATGTCGGGGCTTAATTCTATTACTATACATGTCGATAATTCCGTCATCGATATATATTTTTCTATTCTGTGATCGAATATTTATAAGAATATTTATTATTTTTTACTTATTTTCATAAAGATAACTTGAAACAGTATAACAAGGTAATAATGCAAGAAAAAAATATTATTCTTTTGTCATGCGACATTCTCATTGTTTTTATAAATCGATTTTCATATGTGAAACGTAATTTAATAATCTACTGTCTCCTTTTAAATATCATTATTTAAAAATCTCAGAATATCGTGTATATATATGTATATATATATATATTTTTTAATTATATTCAATATAACGACTTAACTCAAGTATATATTATACCTTATACATGTCCAATAAAAAAAAATATTGGTTATCTTTTTCGCTCTTGTTGTTTTAATAATTTAATGTGATATTTATAGCGCCAAAATGAGTCTTCCTGCTGGTAAAAGTAGCAAGGAAAGCACCAGTAAAGAAGTATGCACTTTAGATGTTTCCAAGGAAGCCAAAAGCTATTTAGACAAAATTTTAGGGGACGTAGGGAAAAAATCTGCTACTAAACAGATCATAATTGGTACGACGTCTGGATGGTAAGGAAGTATATATGATGTATAATTAATCTATTTTATATAATAAATTCGTTCTTCTGTTCTTTTTTCTTGTACTATTTAGGGTTACCGGTTTTCTAACTATGAAAGTTGGAAAAGTAGCAGCTTTTGCTGTTGGCGGTGGTATTATTATCTTACAGATAGCTGCGCATCAAGGATATATAAACGTCAACTGGGACAAAATTCAAAGGAAAGCTGAGAAATTTACGGACAAAGTAGAAGAGAAAATAACAGGAGAGGGTCCTAGATTCATAGATAAGGTGAATGTTTACGTAGAAAGATAATCAAACTATTTAAGAATATTTTGCTTCGTTGATTCTTATAGGAAACGTATATTTTATGTTCTTATAGGTAGGAACATGGTGGAGGACAAACTCGTATGTGGCAACAAGTTTCCTCGGTGGCTTCATTATTGGCCTTGCATCATGAATCGATAAACAACATCAAAATTTTCTATGAAGATACAAATCTTAATTCGTGTTAGCAATGCTGTGATTTAAGGGCATTTTTTTTATATTTTTCTTCATGTTTTCTTTTCTTTTTTCAATATCGTTCTTATCATAAAAGTTATGAAGATGCTTCAGTATAGTTCCAGAAAGAAAAAAGAAAATGGAATCTTAAAAAGGACGAAGAAATATTCTTTTTTTACATTTTCGTATTTTGCTTTTTTTAATTTTATATATATCTTGTGTCTTGCATAATATTTAAAGTGGATCCATATTTGCATTTGTGCAATTTTGATAAAAATAAAACTGCAGTGTTATAATAATTTTAATGCTTGTTAACAATGAATATATAACTTCGAGTGATTCACTTAAATAGATATCTCGAAAAATAAGATCACGCCAAGTAACTATTGCAGTTAAAAAAAAAAGATAATTTATTATAAGTATATTTCACTATTTCAATAAAAAGTGTAATGCAATGATCGTTTCATTTTACTATTTAGTTATAATCGTATTGATACAATTTTTTAATTACATAAAAAATAAAATTCAGTTAATGCATTGCCAAAATACATTAAACGTTCTAAAATCATAAATTAATAGAAACGTATATGAATAGTAAAGATATTTCTTGTTTCAGGTCGAGAGATTCGTTGATAAAAAATTAGATAAAGCAGAGCAACTATTAAAGAATGGAGAATCTAATACAAGACGCTGGTATCACTCTATAACTGGTGATTCATCTTTCAGACCCACAGAATTCCATTTCTTCTTAGCTTCATTTACAGTAGGTCTTGCACTTGGTATTGCTACAGTGAAGTAGGCAAGAAATTGCTGCACTCTGAACGTTAATTGAATATGTAATGTTAGTTTGTTACCACAAAAAAAATTTCAAACATAAAAGTATAAATCACAGATATGAAAAACTGTGTTGAAGTAGTAAAATATCGTAAAAATAATTATCAAGCTATGAAGCATTACATCAAATAACGCAGTAATTATTTAGTATTATAATGTTATATTTTTTTTTGTATTCACAAAATATATATAATTTAAAGAAATTTTTTTCTAATGCGAACGTTTACGAATAACAAGAGTCATGACGTTAAAACTATATTTGTATATTAATGACGAATTTTTTCACATTTTACTTTTATAAAAAGAATACTACAAATATATATTGCATCTAATTGAACTCTATGGATATGTTGAGGACTGTATGATTGTCTTCAATAAATATTAGAACGTATTCAGAATGCAGCATATGCATATAGTTAAATATGCAATAAATCTTGCACAACAATGTAGTACTTTAGTATTAATTAAGAAACCAATGAAAGTCGCAAAAAGAGAACAAAAAAAACTGGAAATACAAAATATAACGACGAATTTTTTCTATACCAACACTTAAAATATTTATTTTAAGTCTAGTAATAATATAGAATAATACTGTGCAAAAACTTTTTATTTTTATTTATCTTTACTTAATTATTAGTATCATCATATTCGAATTGTGTGTAGATTTGATAGAAAAAATATCGTCGAAAAGGAAAAAAAAAAAAAAAAAATTAAAAAAAAAGAGAAAAGAAATTAATGGCAGATCTGCTAAAGTATGATGAAGATATTGAATACGTTGATACATATATATATACATTTATCATACGTTCAAACTTATTATTTAATTTTCTTATATAAATACATTACAGACAGTGCTTGTAATGTAATTTATGAAGAATAAAATGAGATCTGAAGTATCTTAAATTATTCAGTCATGATTAAAATCATCATATAATACTGCCATTTTCTAATTTACGTTAGTAATAATGGTATGTACTGTCTTATACTTACAAATGTATCTCAATAATTAATGTGAAAGAGATATTTGTTTTATTTAATATTATACATTATAATATAATATTATATTCGTTTAACATCACTAGTCGATAAAAATAAAAATAAATAAGACAATATATACATTGGTATATAAAATTATAATTTGTATAAAATGTTACCTTCGTTTATTCAATTTTATACAAGTTTTTAAAATTGTTTCAGACACTGCATTATAATGGCTCTTAATCGTCTCCTGATTTTTTGATCACCATTACAAAAGATATGTGTAGAGTTATCTCCTATCTGAATCAAAGTATCCTCATCTTGCTGAAAAGATAATTATAAAATTATTTTAATTGATAGGAAAATCAAATATTGATATTAAGAGACATTATGATGATAGTACCAAATGAATACTAGTAGAGGTCGGACTATGTTGTAATTTAGCACCTAGAATTCCTTCCTGATTGAGTTTTTGAAGCAATTCTTGAGGATCTAATATACCATATTCGTGCTTTCTTTCCTTAAGAATTTCTTCTTTTATTGGTGCTGGTGATCCTGAAGATCCTTTACGTTTACAACTAGGTCTATCTTCTATGTTCTATGCAAATAATATTTCATTATAAAAGAGTTCTTATATGAGTACATACATACATACATACATACATACATACATACATACATACATACATACATACATACATACATACATACATACATATATATATAGACTTTTTTTCTATTGGTACCTTTATTGTATATACATTATCTTTGACTTCTAATTCACCAGTAACCGATGCGAGACTTAATCCAGGTCTAATCTCATTTAAAATAATATTTCCAGCTAAGTCAGGCTCAATAAATACGCGTCCCTTTTTACGTTTCAGAGGTAATTTTATAACTTCGCCTCGTTTAAAAGTAATCAATGGTTTTTCCTTGAGAGAGAAAAAACCGAAATTATTTATTTAATAGACATGAAATTATTGAAAAGAAAACTGATTAAAAAAAAGCTTACTCCAACAGGTTCAATAACAAGATCCGTTCTATGTGGAGCAGTTATTGGCGGTTGTGTATAGCATTCGGGAATAACTAAAGTTTCTGGTTTTAAATCTCTAATCAATTTATTAGCTTGAGTAAAATTAAGAGATGTATCTATTGGACAATGAACTGCTTTCATTGCCAATGGTTGAAATGGTGCAAGTGCATCCAAATAAGGAAAATCAGGCTCTGCAATAGAAATCAAATAATTTGTAATAGATATAGAATTTTAATATTAATTTCTATTTCGATTTGTTAGCAATACCTGTGAAAATAATTGTGTGTTGTGGATTATTACCCCACAACTGAACAAAATGTACAGCATCCCCAAATCTTAAACTAGGATGTCCACAAAAAATAACACAAGGCTGTCTATAATCCGAACTAAATCCTTCCGCGTACGTAGAAGTATAATGTTTGAGTCTTGCATTTTTTACAAGAAATGCATGAGGGAAAGGTTCTTCTGGTAGATAGACTTTATTTTGTTTATTTGTCGAAAGCCTAAAATAATCGAATTAATTTAATAAATACGAAATAATTGATTCGAATAATCTACGATCGAAACATACCATTCGGCCAAAATATTTGAGTACGCTAAAGAAGTTTCGGCCACGGGTGATATAAAAAAAAGAGGTACTTGTGAAAATCCAGATTTATCCAAATGAGTACTAAGACACTCGAATAAATCGTATACCACACCCGAAGGATAACATGGTATTAAAACACATCCACCTGATCTGAGTGTCATAGCTGCAATAAGTATTATATATATATATATAAGCAATTGCATGTGCTAACTATTACGCTCTGTTCTTACCAACAGTCATACACAATTCACCAAGCATTGTGTCTGGATTTGCAGTTGGTGTTTGAGTTAAACCTGTCAATATTAACATGTTAGCATGCTTCAATGTAGCTTGTTCCATAGGTCTTGGATGAGTTGTTAATGTTGATGAACCGCTTACAAATGCAACCTTTTCGTGATCGCATGATATCAACCAATTACTACTACCTAGACAATATCCAGAACTTATAGGTGTAACTGTCAATGCACCGTATATATCCTAAAAAAATAACTTATTTCTATATTATGTTATTTTATAATAATAACATATATTTTTTATAACATTTTGATTACCAATTTTTGATCATATCCAACTAACTGAATATTTGACAAAGCAGAATTTATAGCAGACAACGAATATATATGTCTCCATGATTTCGGTTTAAGAGCATCGGCTAAAGGAGGTGGTAATATATGTAATAATTCTTTCCAATGCTTAGCCACAGTTGCTCTAGGTGTCTGTTCTATAAATTCTACTAGTTCTTCCATAAAAAATCTTCCAATTTGTAATGTTGGTTCGGTAGCATAAATTACTCCTTTAAAACCAGTACCTTCCGTTACAAACGGTAATGCAAGCATGCAAGTATAATTAGATATTAAAATCGCATCAATTTCTGAAAAATCTATTATTTTTTCAAGAGGTGGAGAGAATTCTGGTGTAGAATCAACAAAAACTCTTCCGCAACATTCTTTTAATTCCTGAAATCACATATATCCTGTTATTAAGTGTGTGAACATACTTATATATTTCACACATATTTATTAAACCAACCCCTTCAATTTGCCAATCTTGATGATTATCTCTTGGAAGCCAAGTTGGTAAAGAATTAAATTTTGCACTAGGAACCATAGGTAATGGCATAAAATGTAAAATAGATTGCATGCTTAATCCACAATCCAACATTAAGGTGATCCCTTTGAAACTTAGAACAAGACATGGCTTTGTTGGTTCACTTGACAAGCAATACTATAAGATAAAAAATAATAAAAGAAAAAATATATATATATAAATAATAAATAGTCTTTCAAAGATAATAATTATTTATATGTAATTTAAAAAAATATTGCATATATAATATTAAAATCATAATTACCAATTTCATTATTGCAATTGATTTTGGATTTATTTTCAAGTCTTATCGTTCAAAGTGCATTCGTGTTTATACAGGTCATTGAAGCATCAAGTTCGACTTAACCTCTCCATCGCGATACATAACACGTATACTTTGGAACTTTCCTTTCGTAATAATTATATTCAACTGTAATATAAAAACGATTGTTTATAGTATCCAAAAAATCATTTTCTCTATACGCCTTTCTATTATTTAAATAATAACAATAATTTTAACACAATGTGTGAAGTTAAAGTTCTGTTTAATGGATACTCCGAGCAATTGGATGATAGAATAATGTGCGCTAATTGTTCGTGTACCTTAATAAAAGGTCCAAAATTAATTATTGTTGATACTATGACTGCTTGGGATCAGAAGAAAATTTTGGAAGGTATCTATTATGAAGAATCGATTAATTATAGATATAAGTACGTTTAAGAAAAAAAAAAAAAATCGATCAACGCATGATTTTAGCTCTTAGTCGTGAGAATGTAACACCAGCAGAAATTGATTATGTTGTATGTACACACAGTCATCCTGATCATATTGGAAATAATAATTTATTTACCAATGCAGAGCACATTGTAGGTCATTCTGTACAGCATGGTGATCTGTTTTATGAAGAAAATCTTAAAAATGGTATGTTTTGAATTGACAAAAATAACTAATTTTATGCATTAATATTATTCCATTCATAGAAGAGTATATTCTTTGTGATGGAGTTAAAGTTCTTGCAACACCAGGACATACATCGGAAGATATTACCGTATTAGTTCAAACTAGTATTAATGGTCGATCTAGTTGCGTCGCTATTACAGGTTTTTGTTTTATAATTATTATGGTTTTTGTTCTATATAATTAATATTCTCATAAGATTTCATTCTAACATTTAAGATGTATTTCAGGTGATCTGTTTGAAAAGGAAGAGGATATTGTAAATCCATTAATTTGGAAAAGTCTCGGTCAAAACGATTTACAAAAAGTTCAATCTTATATGCGCTCTCGTATAATTAATCTCGCTGATTTTATAGTACCTGGACATGGTCCAATGTTTTCTGTTACAGATAAAATGAGGCAAATCGTTGATAGTCAAGTGATTAAATGATTCTACAATTAAAATTGAAATCATTTAATTCGAAAATTAAATTCAACCACGCTAATCGTTTACAATCTTATTTATTTTTACAAACATTTTATTAAACATTACATAATGAAGTACATGGTATCACAACATTATTATTTGTATATATTTTTATAATGACAATTGCATGCCAAATTGTATGTATAAACAAGAAAAGAAGTACAATGCGCTAAGGGCATATTGACCATTGGCTTATGTAATGTATATTAAAATAACTTTCTACATAGGAAATTGAGAATCATTTATAAAAAGAATATAAATTAAATATGTTTCTGATATATGTCAAGAAATTCGCACTTAGAATTTAAGCTATGTGTAAGTGTTCACAGCCAACATCAAAAATTAACAATTTATGTATTTGCATTCATCATGTTATAGGTTTCATAGATTAATTTTTATCACTGATGAATAGAATCTTTTACTTCTGAAGAAAAAAAAATTACACTAATATACTAAGTTATATAATCCATATATAAAGAAACAGTTAATTATTATATATCATATGTAAGAATTACTACTGCATTTATTTCTAGTTTAATACACTTTCTTTAAAAAAAAAAAAAAAAAAAAAAGAAAATAATAATAATAAAAAAAAATAAATAAATAAAAGAAATAAAAAAAAATAAAAAATATATATATATTAAAAAAAAAAATAAAAAATAATAAATCAAACAAAAAAAGAAAAAAGAAAAAAAAGAAAAAAAAAATCTTCACCGTGGTTGAAATATTATTAAGAATATTCACAACTGTAATGTATTAGCTTAAATATGCAGATCAAAAATTGATACATTTTACAAATAATATTCCTACACTTTTAACTAATGCTTTTTTTTCTAACATCGTTTAAAGTCTAAAAACGAATTTATCTATCATAATCTTATATGTATAAAATGTATCATATATAATAAACAAATTATAATGTAAAAGATATTTACTGTGCATTTTGTTATGTAGAATGCCCTGC
Source organism: Vespula pensylvanica (assembly GCF_014466175.1). Classification (NCBI taxonomy): domain Eukaryota; kingdom Metazoa; phylum Arthropoda; class Insecta; order Hymenoptera; family Vespidae; genus Vespula; species Vespula pensylvanica. Next base: position 2,061,426 of record NC_057697.1, read on the forward strand.
ACTCAACATAGAAAAATGATTACCTTCAACAGCAAAATCAATTTGCTGAATGGCAATTTTGTAAAAAACTTAGATTTTATTTCACATCTAAACACATTTTAATGCTTTCATATTAAACAGATAAGATTATTGAATATTATTATATATATGCAAAAGATCTTTACATAATAATAAAAGTATACCAGGACCTCCACTGAATAATTAAAATGGATTGATACACAAATAGTGTATTAGGAATAATGTTCATGCCAGTTTCTTTTTTTTTTTTTTTTATTTCTTACAATTTTATACTAATTTTTTTTATATATATATATATATATCATTTTAGGAAATAGGTTTAATATAAGTTTAAAATTTTTCCAACAGAAATTTTACTGGACATAAGCAGTGTTTTTGGCAATCATCAGAATTTCCCTATCATTTAAGCATTATGGATTCATTAAAATAACATATTTGTCCGTTGCACATTCAATAATACACATTAGCAAGAGATTAAAGTAATTTTCAATATTAAGTAATTTTTATAAATGTCTGCCGATCAAACCTGGCAGGGCGACGCGTGTGTGCAGTGGTAGTGGTCCCGGACTAACTTCTCCTGTCACTGTTCCCAGCTGCCCCGCAAAGTATTAAATACATCAAGAATTTACTTGAAATTCTTATTAATTATTTAACATTATACATTGGCCACATACATCAGCATAATCATTTTCACATTCAACAGAGCGAACGTGAAGTGTAAAGAATCGTATTTACAAAAAAAGTATAATAATTGTTCTATTAACGTTTGTTGAAAGAAATTTAATAACAAATTTTCATTGTCAATAGTAAGATAATGTCTAGTTGTTTTCATTTCAATGATTATCATCAATCAATTTCTTTTTTGTGCAATTAAGTCTGTGGTTAATAAGTCATTATACACTAACATATTAAAATTATTATACTATGAAAAATAAAATAATTCATTTTTATTATATTTCACATAATTGCACTTATGACCATAGCAGGCTAATTCAAATATATAATATGTACAAACCAGACATTACCTAATACTTAATAATATAGGTTTATTTAATCGCATAGAATGTAAATAAATATTTTCAAGAACAGAAGATTTAAAAAACATATTCATTAATGTGTATTGTGTGTTGGACGCCATATGTTTGTCTGCGAAGAAATCAAAATAAAAAATATACTGCTTAAATTAAAATATATGGAAAGAAAAAACACAAGTTAGATCTTTAGTTCGCTACTATTTCTTATAATCACAATATTAATGTGTATCACAGAAGAATCAAACATAAATAATTTATATACTTAAAAAATACATGTCAACATGTATATAAACAATAATAATAAAATGAGAAATAATCAATGAATTATATTAATTATAAATTCATAATTAACATAATTTCATTATGAGTATATTATTAATTGCACACAATAATCTTTTTATATTACGAAAGTTGTTTACTAGACATTATCCAAATGTTTAATAAAAAATGAAATTCAAATAAAAATAAAAAATATAAATAACGTGTACAATTAAAGTCGATAACACAAAAATTATGACGACCTCATGGGCAACTTTTTAGCAGAATTTTAGGAAGAAGCTTGTTATTTATGCAACTTAAAGAAGCATATCATAATAGAGAGAGAAAAAAACGTTAATACAAAGAAATAGCATAGTAAGTCTTTACTAATCATTAAAAGTAATTTTTTGCATGAAAAATATGTTATTGCTCTCATACAACATATCATCACATGAAATTTGTAAAAGCATCTTTCTTTCGAAGATTCTCTATGCAACAGAAATCTGTTTGAATGATTGATACCAACACAGAATTAAGTAGCAAAAAATGCGAATGTGTATAAATTAATACTATTTATATAACATTCCTTGCATGATATCCAAGCCTGAGATGAAAAAGATTATTTTTATCAGGCGGCATGCAAGAATATTAATAAACTAGATTAGAATAAGAAAAAAGAAAAAAAGAATAAAATAAAATAAAAATAATAATAATTAAAAAAAAAAAAGAAATAAAATAAAAAATAAATAAATTCAGTCAAAATCTCTAAAACATATGGTAATAAAAAGAATGAGATAACATAAAGTAAAGCAGGAACTGTGTACTAGAGTTTTTTAAAACAATTTCTCATTTTTTTTCTTTTTTCTTTTTTTAATGTCTTAAATAGAGAGATATTTTTAAATGCTACTTTTGAACAATATAAAAATGTTTATAAGAAATGTTGATTTAATTGATAAACTCTTGTACACATAAGACTGATTGCATTTTAGGCATATTTTGCTAACAATAAATATATGGAAAATTATGTTTAATGTTCAGTGTAATTATATGACTTCTATGTAACTCAAATTTAAAAAGAATATTTGAATACAGAGAATATAAATTACAAAAATGTGTGTATATACACCAGAACATTTAGACGTTCATTACTACCTATCATATTAATACTTTCTCAAAAATCACAAGGTATACTTATATATGCTTACTGATACAGACAAAGATCTTAATGACTAAATTATTTACTCCTCTTTTCCTTTTTATATAACTTATATCAATGTTATGCTTGTACTATTATTCAGGAAGCTGACAAAGACATAAGTCTAACAGTTATATGTTAAATAACAAATAACTTGGTAATCATGTATGTTTCAACATTTACATCATTGGAAAATGTTTCCTATGAGAAAGAGATAAATCGTATCAAATCGTTTTTTACTCCTTCTATTAATATTATTTCCCACTATTTTCCACAAAAAAAAATGAAGAAAAATGAAAAAAAAAAAAAATGAAATAATGGAGGAAAAGAAAGAATGAAAATTCTTTATACTAGTTGAAAGAAAATATTAAATTTTCTGAATTGCACATTGCAAATCACTTGAAATTTAATTGATCAAAAAATTATTTGATTGGCTTCTTTGCTGTTATAATGTTCGTAACGGAATAAATCCTTCCATTCCGATGATTCTTAAGTCTTCATCATCATCATCATCCTCATCATCATCATCATCATCATCATCATCATCATCATGATTTCTTTTTCTCTAAAAAACCGGTAATATCGCAATCAAATGTGAACTATAATAAGTCACTTGTAAATGCTGACAAACCACTGGACAGAAGCATAAATAAATTGAAAGCATTTATAAAGCAATTTCGGCGAAATGCTCTAGTTACATCAAGACAAAAGATTTTTTTTTCCCATTGAGAGACATTAAACATAATTTTCTAGATGCAGAAATAAAATATATACATGTATAAGATAAAATATTTATCTTTTATAGCAATAATTATAAATATTTATAAAAACAAACAAATAAATATTGCGATATATAGGCAAATAAATACTGATTCATTAACATTTTATATTTAATATAAGCTAAGTGTTAATTTATAATGCAAGCTACCAATAAAAAGAACTTTACATTTATTAGAAAACATATCATATCAGAAAACATAGAGATATTATATGTGTTTCTTAATTACAATGGCTTTTCAATAAATGTATTGTTATATCATGTATATGTATTTTATAACCATATATATATATGTGTATATATACATATACATATCATATACATATATGGCTATATTTTGTTAGTATTGCTATGATAAATATACAGTGAAATGTGATAAACCAAATAGTGATACACACATTTCTTTATGGAAATACTTAGTTTTTTTTTTTGTATTATTATTAAAACATTATCATTAATTGAAATGTTATTCTAGTATTAAAATTTAGCATCGGTTAGTACATGTCTACATTTTTATGCACAGAATATTTTCATAAAAAATATCTTTTAGTGCAAAATAGTTCCTTATACAAGAGACCACAATTTTGTTCGTTTAAAATACTTTTATTATTTTTGAGATATTGACTGTTTCAATCGTATAGTTATACACATATAACTATACGACTCTTATTTTTATTTTATATCACCATAAATGATGAAAATATTTTAAATGAACCTAATTTGTTGCCTCATTTTCTATGTTTTGATAAACTTGATTATGTATATCACCATTTCTTGCCCAAATAGAAAAGTTAGTCCCGCATGCATATAGATTTATCAACACATTTTATATGAAAGAGTCATGGATACGCTAATTGTGATTCATATAAAATATATATAATATTATTTATCGACAGAAAACAAAAAAGAGAAAAAATAAAGCAGTATTTTTTTGATTCTCTGATACTTCCATATAAAATTAAGAATTTGTGTTGTACATGTTAATTAAATATTTATGTATAAAAGTCTTATGGGATAACAGGGAGGTTTAGTAGAGTAAGTACATATGAATGTGGCTCCAGAAACGCAAACCCATTGAAACTGATACATAAAATATATACGCGAAATACACATTTTTACAAAGGCTAGAGAGAGATATTAGAAATAAGATTTCTTGTGTTATTTCTATCTTCTATGTAAGTTAAGAATTACGTATGGTTCATCAAAGTTAGTGACATCGGTGCTGTTAGGTTGATAGCACGGGTTAACTGTGTAATTGAGATTAGGTTGATGGAAACTCACCGGCTGTACGTTCATCCTTCTTCGTTCCATTTCACGATCTTCCAGACAAAAGTCAGAATCTGAATCAATTTTTCTTGAAACATCATCCTAATGCAAGAGAGAGTGACAGAGAGAGAAAGAGAGAAGAGAGAAAGAGGGTAGTATTATTTAAATAATTATAATCTTAAACTATCAACATATATTTTATACCTGTGTCATTTGCTGTGTTGTTGTGAGAATCCTTGCTAATGGACCACAACACACTGGTAATGTTTCTAACAAGGTAGGCCTCGAGTGCGTTAATAGCGGTTTCATATATCGTGTGTCAAAATCACCCCATATTCTAGCGAGCAATGCTTTCTCATTAGGTTTTGCACCGGTTGGCACTGATCCATCCTGCATAGAATTATACTGTGAAATTTGAATAACATTTTTGTTATCCACCCTGTATGATTATATAATATTTCTTCTAAGTTATAAAAATGATTAATATTTATTATTTCATACATTAGATTGTAATTAAAAATAATGCAATAGTTATGAGTATTACATTGTAAAATATTTACTTTTTATAGCTACATGTTCATACAATTCATTAAATCTTAAAAAATTCTATATAATTTTTATTTTAAATATAAAAATTAGTCCTTTTTTTAATTTTATATTACAGATATTACTTCGTTGATTGTTACATTCAAATCATGTTGTTTGTCATTAAAACATGCTCATACATTTATCTTTTGATTCTTCAGTTATGTATGTATATATAGATATGTATATACATTTATATAAAAGCTATTCAGAGTTACAAGTTATAAAAAAAAGTTATTCATTTTAATATAATTTTTTAGATTGCACATTTTAATTAAATTTCATTTAGTATATAAATATACATATACATACATTTTGTTAATAAAAATTTGTTTACTTTCTCTGTATCACTACCTTGACATACAGAATGGATAACAAAAGTAACAACTTTAAATAAAAAATAAAAAGCACATGCAGATAGCAAACGTTTTGAGCAATTTGTATTTCATAAGTTGTATTTCGTAATATGACTGTATAATAATATAATTAAAAATTGTGAAGAAGCAGCATTATTGTAGAAAGATTTTTAATCTATTATGTTAATCTATTGTGTTTTTTAAAGTTTTATGTAGCTGTCACATGCAAAATGTAAATTAGCATGTAATATTTAATTAACTTCATTAATTATTCCAATAAGATTCAATATTAATTATGTATATGTGCATATGTGTCCATGATTTTAATTGACAATTGTTACTTTTTGTGCATCAAATAATCAATAGACCTATATACTTTTATGTGATATAATTATTAATCTATTAATATTCACAAAATTGCAAAGAACCTTTAAATCTCTGTGCAAACATACCGGAGGACTTCTTTCCCTACGCATGTCCAGATCGCCAAAGCCACCTTCGCCACCAGACTATCAATGTATCAATATTAGCAAGTTAAACAACTGTATTCTCTAAATTAATTATTAAAAGTGCAATTATCCATAAATATTAATAAGATATTAATTTTATAATGTTATCTGCATGCTGCGTAACTGAACTGAAATTGAAGGGGGAAAAAAATAAAAAAAATAAAAAAAATTAAAAGAAATGTAAAGAAAAAATTAAAAAAAAAAAAAAAAAAAAAAATAAATAAAAAAATAAAAAAAAATGAACTAATACATGCTGTTAAAACGAAAGGAAAATGTAGAAGTGCATAGATATTTTTTTTCTAATAATTAAAATCTAAATAATTAATAAATTTATAAAAATTTTTTAATAATAATAAAGAATTTAAAAAATTTATAATCTATAACAATATATTTTACAAGAGCGATTTTAGGCGGGTAAATGTTAATAAAAAAATGTTTAGATTTCATGTATAATTTTACAATCATATTGATTTAAAACTTATGAGTTTATATGCATGAAATAATATTGAAATATAAATTTAATGAAATAGTACACACCTCCATGGTGTCCAGTGAATTGTACACCTGGATGAATAAGATACAATGAAAGAATAATGTAAACATGATGCAAGTTAAAGCTGTCATGCATAGATGCTTCTACTTCTGAATAGTAGAGTTCTAAAGGACAAGTTTTTATATTTCTCTAAGTTATGTTTACATTGCACAACTATACATATATCTTGTAATTATTGTAATTTATACAACTGTATTTTACAGAGTTACTAAGATCTACAACAGCATATATAGTAAGAACAAAAAATATGCTAGAGTTTATTTTCAAATAAAATACTATGATAATAAGCAAATTGTATGTATACTAAAAATGATTAGACAACAATAGCAATACATTTTTTTTATATCAATGTAAAAATTATTATATATATTTCAGCTGCAAATTCCATGGAATTATGTGAAGCTTTTTTTTTTACTCTTTTTTCCAAAAATCAAATTAAACGATTTAAAGACTTTTTCATTCGAATATTTATAACTTCATACGAAGTCATTTATCAATTTAAACGTTATTACAGTGTTGCATTTATTATAACAACATTATGAGGTATGAAGACATATCAACACAAAATTATATTAGATTGAGTAAATTAATGTACTTACACTACGTACTCCATTTTGTGATAAACCTTCTATTTCTTCATCTACGCCGACACTATCAAAAAAATAAGGATGATGTTATTAATATCAAAAAAGCGGATATCAAATGATTATACTAAACTTACGGTATATTGAACCAACTCAAAAATTGAGTTGTTGCACCACCTTGTAAAATCACTGTCAAAATCACAATTAAACTTGTCGTAGTTAACATAGCTTGTCTAGCATCTGATACAGTATTTCTAATAGCGAGAGCAAAACTCATGGCTCCGCGTAAACCGGCGAAAAAAAGCATATGTTGATAATTCATTGAAATTTTTGGTTTTCGTGCTAAATTCAATATGAATGACAAAGGATAAACATTAGCAGCACGTCCTAAGAGAGCACAAAGCTATTGTACTGTAGTTAAGGATATTATATATCACATATGTAGTTACACACATATTACAATTTTATATTCACAATTTTAAAGAGGATACAAAGCCAGCAAAGATGAAACCTGGATCAAAGTGATGTTTTGGAAAGGTAAACATTGAAACACCGATATAACTGAATATAAAATTTTCAGCTAAGAAATTTAATAATTCAAAGAGATGCTTTGTCCGTTGACGAGAATCTGGGCTTAAATTATTATATGTATAATGTGCTTGGCAAATGCCACAAAATAAAACAGCAACCACACCTGTAATTGCAATATAAGATATTTATATTTTTTGTAATAGAATCGAACTATTAAAATGTAATATTTATATTATCTTTTTTTTACCTGTAAGATCTGAAGCTTCAGCAATTAAAAATGTACTATAAGACATTAAGACAAATAGAGCTGATTCTAAGAGTGGAAAATCTCTAACTCTAGTAAATTTAGTTAACAATGCAGTGATACATCCCATAGTAGCACCAATGAATAAAGATAAGCTAAAAATACCAACAAAATCACCAAATGCTTGGAAGAATGCTACTGTTTCGAATCCTCCTGATCCAGATTGGTAACGTTCAGCATAGTTTTGTATTGAACTGGAATAGGAAAGAAGGTACAATATATTTCTTTATATCAAATATTAAAATGAAAAAATTAAAATGCTTACAAAAAATATATATATATACATACCCACTGAGAACAATAGCAACTGCATCATTAAGTACACTTTCTCCAAACACTAGAGCATATAAGTTAACATCTACATGCAGATCATTAAAAATAGAAATTATTGTCAATGGATCTGTTGGAGATATCAGAGCACCAAAGTATAAAGTATCCAAAAATGTAAACGATGTAGAAAGATGTGGTATCAATTGTATGAATGCATACATCAATGCTCTGAAAAGAAAAACATGATTCATACTAATTAGGTCAGAATACTCAATGAGAGTTTTACTGTGGTGTTTGTAAAGTATTTCTTTCTCTCTCCCCCCCCCTCATTTTAATATGATAACTTAACACAGATAACAGATAAATATAATCAATTGACCTATTGACAATACGGTTATCACAGGCAACAGACAGACCAAACAATGTTAAAAAAAATTCAAGTACATGAAGGAGACAATGAATTTTATAGAATCATATACTATTAATAATTACCCAATGACAAATGCTGATATTGATGTTCCAAGTAAAGCATACATTAAAATTGCTCCTAAATTCCTAAAGAAATATTTCTGAAACAGAATAGCATAAAAATAATATAATGTTTATTAATTTATTAATTATATTATTAAATATAATAAAAATATTAATTAATATTATTTACCCGTTTCAAACTATATCCAGCATGAAAAATTATTGGTGGCAATATAATATTAAAGAATATTTCTGGATCAAAAGTAGCCTGTAATAAAGATGAGATATATTGTAAAAATAATATATGTAAAAAGTAATATATGTAAAAAATAATTATAATAATATATTTTCAAAACTGATGAAAGTTTACCTTCAAATCAATCTCATTATCCTCCTTATAAATTTCTCCACGAAAAGTATAAGCAAATGTTTTATTTTTAATTATACCACCACCTTTGTCTTCAGGAAAACGCAACCATAATGTATCTGGAGGAACTGATTGATTATATTTACTACTATTATCTGGTACAACTGGCATATGCAGTATAGCACTATTTGTTGTAAATCCATAACGAATGATTGCTCCTATGATCAACCCTAAAATATATACACACATATACATATACATATACACACAGACACATATATATATATCAACAGTATGTAATAAATGTAAACATTATTTATAGCATTATATGCTTAATTGAATAATGAATACATTAAACATATATTAAAATACATGAGCAATTTTATTGATCATATTCATTCTTATATAATATATTGAAATGCAAAATGCCTTATACAATCTATTACCCAATCAAATATATTGCTTGTTTTTTTAATAATTCCTTCATGATAAATATTGTTTACTCTTTTACATAAGAGTGAAAATAACACTTGATGTATTAGTACAAGGTCTTTTAACTAAGAAACGTATAAAACAAAAAACCAAAGGTTTATCAACAATTCTAACAAGAAATATTAATTGATTAATTTATAATCATATTTCTAATTTTATCCGCAACAATTATTTATTATTATAACAAATTATAATATCGTTTATTTTATTAACAATAATATCGTTGCAAAAAGAGAGAACAAAAACTTAATAAAATTATTTAATATAAATAAATATATACACATAAAAACTTTGCGAAACAATCATGATGCAATTACGAAAATATTGATGTCGTTTTATTATTCCTTATTGCATAAAGGAATCATTAGAATATTTTTATTTTGTATAAACTGCAAATCATTCGATATCTATAAGACATTTGACAGTAAATTGACAGTAAAATTTGAAAGCATATTTAACGTTCATTAACACTGTCGTATATTTTCTTTCTTTTGTTAAAAATCATTTAACATTGATGATAATATTAAACTAACAATTAAATACTGTGACTAATAGTAAAATGTATTATTCTTACCGTAAATGACAGCTAGACCAGTTTCATGGAGGAATCTTAGTCGACGATGCTTGAATGTCCATATAGTTAATACAGTTAATATTAACAAAAATGTATAAAGAAGGAGATTCAAACTATCAAGCCTATGTAACAATTGAGCTTTGGCATCTAACTCGATATCTGTCGCTGCACCGTCGCATGAATTTAACAGGAAAATAGAGAAAATTACATAAAATAAAATACGTATACCACACTCAACTGCCATTTTCACTTTTCTGATATTTTCTAACGTAGTATCAGTATGACCAACTCACGACTGAATTCTTGACAAACTAAACGTACGTATCGCTCGTACATATACGTGTTATGAATGTGAGAAAGAAACTAGAGAGGGAATCGTGCGATGCCTCGTTCGCGCCATCTGGCGTCATTAAGCGAAACTAAAAACTTCAATGGCGTCTTCAATTACGTTTGAAGACGTTTTATAGATGATATACTTTTACATTCTGAACTTTAATTAATTTTATATATAATATAATAATAAAAATAAAAGTAACGTAAACGTGATATATAAATTTATACAAATTTATATTTGGTTTCACAGTACTTTATATTGTTTCATATCGTAATCAATATAAAAATCGTACTATATTTAGTTCAGATACATCTATATACATATAAAATTTTTGATATACAATTATTTCATTTTACATTGCACTTTAAATACTAGACCTTTTTTACTTGAATATGCAATGAAAAATATTAATTTATATACATGTTAAATTAGATCGTTACAAAGAGTTTTGTTTACATACATGTATATATTTACAATCGTCTGTATAATAATTTCATTCGTTCCTCTTTTACTAAAGTTCTTCCTTATCTTGCGAATTTTTATTTTCTGATTGTATCGATTTATTTTGAACAAGACTGGACGAACTTAATATAACAGAAATTTGTTCCGGCAACGGACAAGCAATTAATAAAAGTTCTTCCGAAGTATAGTACTTGCTTAATAATTGATATAATTGCGCAAATGCAGCACTAATATTATTTTTTATCGGTCTTAATAAAATAAATTCTGTTTCTTTGTTAGCTAAATATAATTGCATCGATTGTTGAATATTTGGAAGCTTAAATTTAATTGTTCGTAAAACATCCGCAACAATGGTATTTACTTCTTGAGCAGTCCCAAATATCTTTTGTTTTGTATTTGCGTCGGTATTACTAGAATATACTTTTTCTTTTTCTAATAACTGCATAACGGGATTTATCAATACATATGTAGCATGTTGTATTAATCTCTGGCACGCATGTTTTAGGTTATTATCAACTTCCTTACGAGAATCAATTAATTGTTCTTTCATTTTAGGTGCACCTTCCAAGAGAAATTCCAACAAGGCGTTGTTCGACAAAGTGAAAAGTTTTGAACTTTTCTCCAGCAATCCAAAAGCTGCCATCTTTACTCTCGAAAAATCCAAACTGTATTCCTTGATGGTGAAGTCTACTTGAAACGGGGCGATTTGTTCACGTAATATTAGTAAGTGTTTAATTTGAAATAATTCAGCATCCAATGTAGAAGCTCTAAGTTCAATTTCATTTCTTGCTTTCTCTATACTTTGGACACAAAGAGATATAGCTTCTTGACTAAGCGATTGAAAGACAGATCTGTCTACGCATCTATAGAGTCTTGACAAGCAAACCAGAGTTCTACGAACTGTAGGGTACCACATTCCATGTAAATCTGCTGGTGAACTACCCATGTGTGATTTTTGATAAATAGAATCCATTATAATATGATTTCTCGATACCGGTTCTAGAATATTACTATCATTAGACGATACGGATATTCTCTTCATTCTTGATTGACGTGTTTCTTCTCTTATGGATTCTGCTATGTCCTCCATCATTTTTAATTTTTCTGGATATGCTAAATCACCAGGTGACGGATTATAATTTAATACATCCGATTGTAAATACAGTTGTGCACGGAAAACAAGTCTCTCTTGTACGTCATGTAAAAGTTGCAAGCAGATATTTCCAAAGCCTTCTAATGGCTCAAAATTATTTTGCACGTGTTCATCCAACATTTCTATCCTTAAAATACAACAGATTTCTGCCAGAGTTTCTAAATGATTTATATGAATTATAAATGGTCTTATAGTGTCATATAAAGAGGTACACAGACTTTCAAGAAATGTTGTTAGGCCTGTAGATGGCTTAGAAAAGAATTCATAAAACAATCTGTATTCGTCAACCGATGCATGTAAAAGCAAGGCACACGAATGTCTGACTAAACTGCAATGATCTCCGTTGTATCTATCCTTTATCGCAGATAAAGATTTTTGAATGCTAGGACCTAATACTAAACCTCTTTGACTCCAATAATATTGATGACATTCTAATAATAAGTTATTATATTCTTGTCTTTTCACAGATTTTGTTTCTACTTGTTCTATGATAGGTTTTGCTTTTGAAACAATAGTTTGAAATCTCCCGTAAAATAATGCCAAAGCAGCATCCATATTTTCTTGTATACCCTCAGTTTCATTGAAATTTAAAATGCTTTCTGTAGTTTTTGAAAATAAATTAAAAATATAATTTTGTATCAAGGTTATAATCTTGGATTGACAATGTCTATATTTAACCAAATAAGTAGCACTTTCTTTGAAAGTGTTATTTGTTTGTAAAGCATCCATATTAACATCTACTTTGTCTACTATATTAAAAAACATATCACTGTTTACGGATAAAGTAGAAGCTTCTAATTTTTCCATTATTACATCTACTTCTTTAAAGTACTTTACATACTCTGCAATACTTTCTACCATAGAATTTAATTGCTTTTGATCTGAGATAAGTTCTTCGCTAGCACTGTGCAAGGAGGATGTTTTATCAGATACTTCAGCATATTGTTTAAATAGAATAGAGAAATCTTCCAAGGTATCCTTGATCAGCTCACAAAGTTCTTGACATTCTTGTCGACGAGTTTTAAGATCGTTCAGATATAACATATATTTCATGTTCTCAGAAGACATATATTCCCTTTCTAATTTCGTATAATATTCTAGAACATCTTGACATCGTTCAATTTGCGTTATGTTATCACATTTATTCTGATTTAAATGTTCACTATTTTCGCTTGTATCTTCGTGTGTTGATGTGTCGAGAGAAGAAAATTCTTGTTCCAGTTTTTGCAAATAATCTTTTTGTAAATCTGTTAACGGTGCCAGACAATTTTCAGCAGAATCCCATTGAATTAAATCACCCGGGGTACACGTTATTCTCGCCATTTTCTTACATTTCTGACGTTGAAATTCGATCGCGTATCGTACTGCGGGATTACAACGCCATCTGGCGTTCGAGAGCTAATACTATATTAAACTAATTGTGACATGCAAGGTTCTGTACCGATCGATCAAGTTTTAAATATAAACGTATATATAAATTTATTTTTATTTTTGGAAAAAAATAATATTGAATAAGAAAAAGGTTCGTGTTTCTTCTTTATATTTTTATCATATACATATACACGACATAAACATTGTATATATCATATTATTATAACTCAAGAAAATATATGGAGTAAATAAACTGTTCTTATTTTTTTTCTTAATTATCTTTAAATAAAAAGTTAAATTATTTGAACACTTACATGACTTGTGAAATATTATTAAAGCTAGTTAGTTTTCCAATTTATTGCATATGTTGACGTCTACGTGCAGCTCTTTGTTTATCAAAACGTAATTCCATTTCTTCTAGAACACGTGGAGTATAACGAACTACAAGCTTAACCGAATTCTGAGCTTGCTTTAGAAGTTCTACTGCCTTCTCGTGATTTTCTCCTTCTACACACTGATAACATTTATTCAGGTAAGATGAGCAATGTCTATTGATTTCAGACTTTATTTAAAAAAAAAATTTTTTTACTAACCACACCATTAACAGAAAGAAGTTGATCTCCACGTTTTAATCCACCGTGTCTATCTGCAACACCCCCAGGAATAATTCGAGATATATAAATAGGAGAATTTTGTTCTTTCCCTCCCATTACATTAAATCCAAGACCCTCCTCAGTTTTTGGTAATTCTACTACTCGTGGATGTGCATGACCTTCGCTTGCTGCAAATGCAGCAACAGTAGCTTTTGCTGTAGCTGATGCACGTACATCTTGCGATCCCTTACACAAATAATTTTATTTCAACATTTAGTTTTTTCAATTTTATCAACAAAATATTGAATAAATTACCTGAATATCTACGGTTTCATATACATGTTCATATACTTCTCTTACAGCACTGAGGAAGTCACTTTGTAATACTTTTTGTAATGCAGCTAATTTGGTTGTTGGAACTTCGCCGCCTAAATTTTCATACAACATTGATATACATTAAATATTGAATTAGAAATTAAGTTTATACATCTTACCTTTTTGCAGTTTATCAAGCAATTCAATGGATCTCTTGACATCTGAAAAAATACATAATATATTTGTTAAAAATAGTATGAAAGAAAATAATCAATAATATAAATGGCATATAGTTCATTATTAACATAATATCAATAAACTTGATGACTTCTGTCAAATTTTAACGAAATAGGTTTTACCTCGTGCTAAAGTAAGTGGTTCGCCCATTGTCGTCATTTTTTTTTCTTCTTTTTTTTTTTTAACAATTTCAAATAACTATACTTTTATTTTATTGCATCAGATTATTGCGAATTCTATAAATATATTATTAATAATTATAATCTTTCCACTTGCTTGATCTAATCTGGAACGTTGAGAGAAAGATCTATCATGCAAGTTTTCAAACGTGATTGTATAAAGCCATATCTAAATTTTGATTGGACGATGTATATATTGATAAACCGAGCAATGAATGCGTCTTTTGATCAACCAATCAGAGTCGTTGATGACAATTAGACATTATTTAGGTTTTACTTCTTAATTTTAGTTAGTTTCCTTACACTGTACTGTGTTTGTCATATATTGTTGACGTGCAAAAAACGAAGTATGTGAACGTGTTTGCATATAAATTAAAAATGGTCCCTTGACAGTTTGAATTTTGAATTATTCGCAACAGAAGAAGGAATGAAAATGACGACAATAAATTATTTAGATTTAGACATTAATAAACTTTTCGAGCAGCATACAATCAAAGAAATTGAGGAAATTCAAAAGAAAATTCAGTTAGAAAGTGACCGTAAGAAGATCGAATTACGTACTCTAGTCGGGTAAATTAACTTTATTAATAATTATCTATTTTTTAACATTACTATTTCTTATTATTTTTATTTTATTAATAATCCTTTTTTTTTCTTTTCTTTTTTTAGAGAAAGATATCGTGACTTGATATTAGCTGCAGATACAATTGGAAAAATGAAGATTACCGCAGAAAGGATCAGTCTAAGAATAGCAAGAACAGAGGAGAAATTTCAAGAGCTTCAAGAAAAGTATCTTATTGGTTTTAAAACAGATTCTGTCGAGAATGAACCTGACAGGTATAAATTAATATTGATTAATATATATTATGCATAGAATCTAACTATAGTTTTTGATTTCTATATTAATGTATCATAGGAAATCCGAAGATATGGCTGCAGTGATTATTCAAATAAAAATATTAATGGACATTCCAGAATTTATTTGGTCTAATATTGAAAGCCAAAATTTATTGTATGCTACTCAATTGTTTATCTTAGCTCAACATATTAAGTATAGATTAAAATTTGAAATAGGTAATGAGGAGTTAACTTTGAAATATCCAATAGTATTTAAGCAATGGGATATTATAGGTCAATTTAAAAATATTATATTAAGAGAATGTGATACAATATTGCGATCATGGAATGTATCAACCGAGGTAAATAGATAATTTTATATCTGTTTTGAAAAATATTAAAAGTGAAGCATGAATTGGTATTTTGTATTTCAGAGTGCAGCAAACTGCTTAGCATCACTTATACTACTAAATAAAACTCCATACAAGGATTTATTAGAGAAATTAATATTTACAAGATGTCGTGCTGTTGAATCTATAATCAAGGATGAGAATGATTATAATGTTAAGACAAAGATAAAACTCTGTATAGAAATGCTAATTCATACTATCACATTAATTTATGCTTGCTTTATAAGTACGTATATAGTTTTGTTTATTAATATTTTAATTTTTTAAACTGTTGTCATTTCATTGAGAAGAAAGTTCTTTACAAGAATTTTTTCATTTCAGCTGCTGGAGATAAACAAGAAGGTTTAGTTTCGCAGTATATTGCTCTGATAAAGGATGAGAAAGTATATTCGTTACTTTCAAAGATCGATGTCAACAAAGATTTGATACAGAAATATTTGTCATCTGTTATAACGAATGAGAAACCGTTTTTACAAGAAGGAGATGATAAGTTTTCTATATTAGATCTACAAGAATGTGTTAAAGCATGGCTGAATTGGCTTCAAGAATTTTGTAATACTGAAGTTGTCAAATTATTTCAATTAATAATTTCTGTGAAAGGTTTATACAGTATACGAGAAGAGGCTGTAGGAATTAATTTACCAGAAAACTGGAACATCATATGGGAGGATTTTGGTTTACCAAATATAAGTTATTGGTTAGAATTTTTTCAACCACTTTTAAGTCAAAGAGCAAAAAGTACGTATTGTTTAAGACAAAAGTCTTGTATGTCAATCATTTTATTTTACATATATTTTTATATACGTTTTTAGATATCATACACGATAAATGGTTGGAGGCCATGACAAATTTGAAAACTAATATATCCGAAATATTAAACAAAGTAACCAGAGAAAGATGTGAATTTCCTGAACACGATTTACGATGGTTTGTTTGGAAGGATTCTCCAAGCGATATACCACAGAAACTAACACACAATATTGGATTAGATAGCAAAAGATCCTTATTAATGAAAACTAAAGGATATTCCCCTAATGTGGTACAACTTTGCGAAGATTTTGACAATAGTTTATACGAATTACTTTCAGATTTAGAACAGTACTTATATGATACTGTATGTAATTTAAATATCAAAGATAATTTATTATCTAAAAATATATCCGTGATACCTAATACTTTTTCCGATCGAGCTGAGATTCAAGATCATTTGCAAAATGTTAGTACCACTATGATAGAAGATTTTACACGATACGTTAAGGATACTTATATCAATAATAATACCAATCATAATCAACAAGAAATAAATACGATAGTATTAGCGAGGCTTCTTATGGCGTTTACTTCGTTATCTCCTAATTTAAATAAATGTTTTAATTTATCCAAAGCAACTGGATTGTCTATAACAAATACGAAATGGCAAACAATAGTCGATACTCTTAAAGAAGAAAGTATTTCTATATGGTCTGTTTGGGCCAACAAATACAGAAGTAAATTGTCTGATCATAAAGAAAAATATATGTCAAAAGAATTATTTGATGGATTAAAAATAAAGTCAGTTTTATCGGATTGGGAAAAGGTAATGATTGAAGAAGAATCTGGAGAGGGTAAAACATTGAAGACTGAAATATTAGTGCCGTATCAACCATCAATAATGCTACAGAAATTTTTAATGGCAGTGATCAAGGATTTAAATAAAATAATACCACACACAATTCCAAAGTAATTATTAAAAATATATATATAAAAAAAAGGAGTTTTATATGTATATATTAATATTTATATATGCATTTACAGAAAAGTACTTCACGAGATCATCGAAGCAATAGTATCAGAATTATTCAATTACTATCAAGATACATCCAACATTGTAGATCTTAAACAAAAACAAGCATTGCAAATAGTATTTGATATTAAATATTGTACGTTATTAATGGTACCACGTGAAAACAAACACTTAAACGAAATGTCATCCAAAGCTACAGACAGTACACTTTCTAAAATAGATCCATTTGATTATAATGTTATCAATCCATTCATTCACACAAATGTAAAAAAAAGTGTTTTGAGATCTTTGGTAATTATTTGAACATTTAAAAATTTAATTACATGTAAAACATTTTATAAAAAAAATATTTTCGTCTTGCAGCTTTTGCTTGGAAATTTAATACCTCATTTGGAACAACTTCATTCGGTTCTCGGAGGACGTAGTGAATACAATACTGGAGAAGGAAATAAATTAGATTCTCCAGCATTGCTTGCACTATGTACAGGTGCACCGTGGTTCCCTCCTCTTGCCATAACAGTACCAATGAGAAATTTATCTTTAGTAACAACAACAATACAAGATAAAACTCAGGTAAAAAGAAGTTATAATTTCATGTTTATTATTTATTAGAATCCATCATGTGTGTATTTTATTATTATGTATATATCCTATATATTATTTTATGTGGTTAGTTTATATATATCTATATATTCTCAGATCAACCCTTGATATAAGTACGTCTTTTAATAAATACGGTAAGAGAAGAGACGTGATGCATGATTTGATCATAATGTTTTTATAACTATTTTATTATTAATACAATATTAACATAATGACCTTGATATATATATATATATGTGTGTGTATAAACATTTTGTTTAATATCTTAATATTTTTAACATTAGCGCAAGAAAGTACCATCGTCAAAGGATAATACAAAAACCGAATCCGCTGGATCTACGATAAAATCAGGAGCAGCAGCATTTTTTGGAGCAATGGGTTCGGATTGGTTCAGTGCTAGTTAAATAATAAAAAAATGAATTTTATATATGTATATATGTGTATATATATATATGTATATATATATATATATAAATATATACAAATCCTTTTGTAAAAGAAGATGACGATTGTGATAAAAGAGACATAAAAGTATATATATATTAATATTATTTATCAATTATATACTCCATATTTCTTTGTTTTCTTTTTTGTAAATATTTATAAATTCGTTCGAATTTTCAATAGATTTGCGTCTATGGTAGTTATCGAAAAGATCGCCAGAGGGCGCCAACGTACCTATAGAGTAGTACACATACGAAGATGTCGCTGTAGTTGTTGATTGTAGCCGACATTTGTGAATATGGCCGAATGGGTCCATCCGTGGTTATATCGGTCGTGAGACGCGCTCGTTCTTATTCAAAGAAAAATCAACACAGCGAGTCCGTTCAGCTTAAAGAATATCGACGCAACAACAAAGAGTCTCGGCATCATCAAATGGTGAGTTTTTAATTATTAAACCTTTCTTATATATTTTGTTTTTATGTTTTTTTCCAACTCGTCAATACTACACGTCTCTGTGTTCGACACTCGTAAACCTTTGCGAATTCGGCAGACGCGATGTTTTTGAAAGCTATTTGAAACAAATAAGAAGTACAACGACGCAAATACGATGACGAAGAAAAACAATAATGAATTTTTTAAGATTATTTACACTTGTCTCTTATTAATCTCAATCTAATCTTTCAACGCTGCACTTGAGTTCTATTTCGAAATTCGCGCCTCTCATTCAATTCTTATATGCAGTCGGTGCGTGCTTGCATGCGTGTGACTTACGTATATGCGTTCCTCTATTTCTCTCTCTCTCTCTCTCTTTTCTTTCTCTCTCTCTATATATATGGACAGCTATATACATAGGTTAAACTTCATGTTTGAAGATTAGATTATTGAAACGTCTCTTTACAAACGAAGAATTATTACTGATAACGTAAGTACAACGATCGTTTAGTCCCGTAATAAAATACCGAGTAATACCAAGTAAATTGCGAGACAACGAAAATGAAAAAAATTGATCTACGATTCTTCATATATGTGTATATAAAATATATTGTATATATAAATAGCTACTGTTTTCTCTTGGACAAATGCCAATGTTATACATATCTTCTTATACTGCATTATCAAACAAGTTTTATCAATTCGAAATAACAAATCAAAAAAACGTCATCTCTTCTTATCTTTCTTTCTTACAAACGAGAAACGATACGACGTTATAGATAATCTACGTGAAAAGACGTCTGCTTTATCTAATCGGATCAGAGATTTGATTGATAAACTTGTCGGTGAGAATGATGACGAAGACACACCAATTTAAGATGTGAGGTGTATGCATACACACACACATCAAATACATCGTAATGTAAATAAATGATGAAATAAGTAAATTTCAAATGAATCAGAAAGGAATATTTCGTGACGGTAGGGAAGTGCTTACAATAGAGTTCATGATCTACATTTAACGTAATTGAATTTAAGATGCGAGAGTTTTATGTAGTTTTAGGTTTTTATTTGTGTTGTTAAATTTGTAAATTAAAAATATACACATGATATTTTTATGGATTTTTTTTTTTTTTTTCTTTCGATAACAAAATTGTTAGTTACGTCGATGGTGGCGCTGCAATCGAAAAAAATGGGGGTCATATAGTTTGTAGAAATTAATTATTTATATTTATGACGTTGTTACTATTAAGGAGAATGTATTAATGGAGTGGGAGATAGAGGTGTAAGAAAAAAAGCAGATGTGGACGAAAATAAAAGACTTAGTTTTTAATCCAATGCTAATCCGATCAAATATACGTAGATACTTAATAGACGTCAGCGACTTACAAAAGCGAATGAATCTTTTTTGTTTTGTTTTTTTTTCTTCTTTTTGGTTGTTTCGTGTAATTAGCGTAGAATAATTTAATAACTTTGGAAAAGTTCAAAAGTTCAAGAGTTCAAGAGTTTTCGTCCCGAAGCACGCGGCTCTTATATCAAGAAAAATGTATGTATATAATAATCTTAATTTACTTTATAGTATGATATATATATATATATATATATATATATATATATATGTTGCGTGCGCGTGAACGTGTGTGTATAGATATATATAGATATAGATATAGATATAGATAGATAGATTCGCATAAACATATTTTTCTTTCTTGTCTTCATTTATCTCAATATTCGGAAAGAGATTCTAACCTCTCTCTCCCTTTTTTTCTTTACTCTCGCAATAATGATTTGATACATCGTATATTAAATGATGTAATAATGTCGTCAGAATCACACGTAATTATTATCATATATTTCGTATTTGATGGATGGAACAATATATGTACTATATTCGATGAATTTTAAAGAAAAAGATGAAAGATTAGCTCTTTTTCTGGCTTATCATTCGCTCAGATTATTGGCGCCAAAGGTTGATATCGATAGAAATAGAAAAAAAGCGGTTCTTTTTTACCGCTTATTTTTTCTCTTTTCTCTACAATAATGATATTTTTATCGTGTAATTATAAAAAAAAAAGGAGATCGAAAGAGAGAGAGACAGCAATCAGATGTGATCGTTCAATGGATCGTTAATTTTGGTGAACCGCACAAGGTCAGTTTCAAATTCTTCAAATATAAATCGATATCGAGAATCTTCTTTTAATTTTGAATTAAACATTTTTTTAGATATATTTTTATATGAATATTCGATCTAATTTTACCGACACCCACATACATACACACGTATATACATGTTTATATATGGTTGTATGATAGTAAATTGCATTAGTAAGGAAGAAGATGAGTTAAAAAGTTTCCTATAGAGTCTTTCCGCATGAAATATTAAGAACTATTTTTGTTATAATTCTTCTACCTAAACATATTTTATTATTATTATTAAAATTATCGATATAGCGCGTAACACTATTTGTCTATTTTAACCAACTCGGTCCTTTTTTATATTCTCGAACTTTTTTAATGATTAATTCGAGACTGTTACTAAATAACGTAACGATAGATATGATTAATCGTTATATTATTAAAAAACTATCGGCTCTCTTGATAAGTATTGAACGATAGTCATCCTCTTCTTATCTCCTCCTAGCCTTTCATCTTTTTTCATTGAACGCATAGAAAAATATATCTCTATGTGTGTATATATATATGTGTATGAGAAAGAGAGAGAGAGGGAGATAGATAGAGATAGGGAAGTGGTCCACGCAATGAGTACTTAGGAAACTGCGTGTTCTCTCTCCCTCCCTCTCTCATGTAAATTGAACGTCGTGCGTGCGACGAGATATTATATTCTTTTTTTTATTATTATTATTTTTTATTTTTTAATATTTTTTTGACTCTCATTAAAGACATGATAACGAATGGGACCGATAACGTCCAGCGAACTCGGACTAATATATTCTGCGACTTTGTACTCAGCGAACACACGATCTTTCTCGTTACGACGTGACTCTTTAATATTTTCTTGCTTTTTCTTTTCTCTTTTCTTTTGTATCTTTTTGGTAAGGAACAGTAGGCACGTACATACAAAAAAAAAGAACAAAATTCTTTAAAAGTCAGTAATTCTTAATTAATTAATTAAGTAATTAGAAGAGAAAAGAGAAAGTGATATTAGTGATATTATCGTAGTGATACATGCATATATATTTTGTTCGTTATTATTATGGAAGTGGATATAATTGATTGTAGTGAATTAAATCGATCGAAGTTCGTCATCGAACGTTGATCTTTATTTTTTTTCTTTTGTTTTTCGATCAAAAGAAAAATCAAATTAGCAGTTTACGTGTAATAAGTGCGATGAGGTGCGATTTTATCGATAGATCATATCGAAATAATCGATTACGTGGAGGAAATCGAGAATTACGATTGTAAGATTAAGTATTCTTTAGAAAAAAAGAAAGGGATAGAAAGAGAGAGAGAGAGATGTTGGACCGAAATGTTGTGTTAGTATTACGTACGAGACAAGAAAGAACAGAAAGACGATTGAAACATAAAAAGGAAGCGAATCCACCCCCCATGGAACCTCCCCCACAATTGTTGAATAATAATCATCTTTATCTTGATCTTAATATGAAACTTGGTTGTGGCAATAAATTGCATCAGGATAATTTTAAAACGATAAAGAAGGTAATTAAAAAAGAAATTTGTTACCTAAGTGATTCACATATAAAGTGTTACATAATATTTTCTTTTCTTTTTTATACAAAATTTTTCTATCGAAACAATTTTTTTTTAATTATTATTATTATACTAAAATAGTTTTATGAATAATATTGTAATTAAAAAAAAGAAGATGGAATTACTATAGGTACATTTTTTATGTGGACCACTCTTGTAAATATTTCTCTTTTTTTTTTTCTTGCTTTTTAAAAAATAAAATCATTATAGATAAATTATTATCAATAAGATAGAATAATTAATATGTTCTATATTATCTAATTTCTGTTGCAATCAGACAAGTTATAAAATCGACAAGTTTATGAATTCGAAAAAATTGAGTGAGTAAATGATACCTATTTAATATCATTGATATAGAAAATGCGATTACGAATATTTTTACGTCGCAATGCTTACGTGGTTATCAAAGAGAGCCGTCCAATTAATTATTCATTCCGTAAGTGAATTAATTATTAGTGTTAGTTCGCGTTTGTTTGAGAATTAAAATAAAAAAAAAAATGAAAAGAAAAAAGACACAAGGTGAGTAAGTTAATAAATGTTTTCGAATGATCCATCGAGTAGAATACGATCGATCATTGTTGTATATAGAACGTGTATAAAATAAAAAATTGTATTCATTTTTGAACAAGCATTTTTTTTATTGCAGTATTATTCATAATTTTTATTACATTTTATCTTATTGTATACATCTTATTTATGAATTATCAGTATACATGAATATATACGATTCTATAATAATGATATGAATTTAGTTATTATTTTTGAAAATGATAGTAATCCATTTTATATATATATATATAAATCGCCAGCAAAACTAGTATCTTATATAAGTATCAAGCAAACATAAGTAGAACCTGACCTCGTGATTATGGTACATATCGTCTGTTCTCCGTTTACGTGGGTGGTTGACCGCGTGCAATTATTATAAAAAATCCTCTTACTATTAGAACGAATATAATAATTAACATACTTAACATTTAGAAAAACAAAAGAGAAAGAAACACGAGAATAATAAATCTACTCAGAAGTTCTTTGGAAGTGCATACGAAGTTTCAAGATGGCTGTCGATGGTCATCATGGTCATCATATTGATCATATCGATAAATAAGAAAGCAAATGATAAAATAAACGACCGGTGGCGTTAAAATGTTGACATTAAACCAACTTGTGTTGCAATTGAGTAATTACATAGTCAGCTATGTGATTACTATTTACATAAGTCTATCCTATTGAAAGAAAGAAAAAGAGAGAGAGAGAGGTAGAAATAGATAGGTAGATAGATAAATAGATAGATAGATAGGATATACTGCAGGCATTGGGGTGATTACATAACGAATTTGTGGCTTGTTCTCGATCCGTCTGTTCGAATAATTGTAACTTATGCGATATATGATGCATTGACAAAAAGACTTCAACTCCAGTGTGTCAGTATTATCATTCATAGTGTAGGTCATGTAAAAGGTGTATGGACATAAGATTGAAGTGTAAGTAAAATCAAGATGATATATTGTGTGTGTATATATATAAAATCAAGACGATGTATATATATATATCATTTTGATACATAAATATATATATATATATATTGTGTGTCTTGTATTTATAAAGGTATCAACATAACAGATCATGTTGTTGGTATATTAGTGTTGACACTGGTTCTGGTTCCTCTGGCTGAGGTTGTCTCGCGTATCTATAGTAAAGGATATGTAATACTTTATGAAGAAAAGGAAGAGAGAGAGAGAGAGAGAAAAAGAGAAAGAAAGAGGTAGAGGGAGATGTTTCCCCCACTTTACCTACCTTCGAGATTTTTATATCAACATTTAGTGTATCCCAGAACACCGTAGGCTTTACAGTGTTCTTGCGAGCTTGAACACATTTCAAGCATTTTTTATCGATCATTTTGTTC
This sequence comes from Vespula pensylvanica, assembly GCF_014466175.1. Classification (NCBI taxonomy): domain Eukaryota; kingdom Metazoa; phylum Arthropoda; class Insecta; order Hymenoptera; family Vespidae; genus Vespula; species Vespula pensylvanica. The sequence continues at coordinate 2,086,359 of NC_057697.1, forward strand.
AGTTATATTTTTTTGTACATTTTCATTTTTTATTTTTTACTTTTTATTATTACTTTTGAATAATAGTGATCGTTCAGTGATCGACCATCGAATAGATGGTAAATTAGGCTTCTCCAATTCGATATTTCATTGAAGTTCTATTACGAAGGTTGTGTTCACCGAGAGTAAGTATGAAGAAAGGAGAAGGGAAAGGGTAATGAAATAAAAAAAAAAAATAATACTAATAAAAAGAAAGGAAAGGAGGGGGGTCAGCAGAGACAGACGACGTGTCGGATTATCCGTTGGTGGCCGATCGAAACCGAGAAAGCGAGCTGTTCTAAGGTTTCCTCGGATAGCACGGTGAAGCCAAGTCGTGGAGTCCGAGTTGTAACGGGAGCGAGACTGATAGAAAGAGAAAGAAATAGAAATATAGAAAGGAAAGGAAAGTAAAAAGAAAAATAAGAAGAAGAAGAATAAGAAGAGGAAGAAGAGAGAAAGATTACATACAACATATTCATATATATACATATATCCCCCTTTTTTCTTTCCTCTTCCTCAGAGGTTCAAACAAAGTATTTTAAGTGTCTCGGCGTCACGTGTCTATCATGGATCATGGTAATGGAAGTGGAAACGAGGCTGGCAGTTCACCAGACACCGTACTAGCTCGTTCTTCATCAGACGAGGATAGACGAAGAAATCCTGAAAGTACTTCCGGTGAATACGTCACTGTTGCCGATAGTAGCTCAAGTTTGGATACTTTAGCTGGCCAACCGTGTACGACATCGACTACTGTCAGTACGGTTACTAAAAGTAGTAATACTTTATCAAACGAGGAAAAAAAGAAAGGTGGTGGTGGTGGAGGAGGAGGAGGAGGGGGAGGTGGAGGTGGAGGAAGATTTGGTATATTGAAGAATAGCTTTAGGAAGGATGGTGCTGGATTGTTTAAGATGAAGAAGAAGACCAGTCGTGGGATGGAAGGAACCGGTGATGGTACGACTATCGAGCTTGATCCTGATTCTAAAGACGATAAAGGTTAAGAGAAACCTGTAATATTTTTTATCTAATTTTATTTTTCGATACGACCAAATATTGTTTTTTATGATTAATATATAATAATAAAAACTTGGCTATTAGACGAATAATTGTGATCGAATCGTAAGGCGATTCTTTAGAGTTTAAATTTAATTTTACGAAAATTAAATTAAATTGTACAAAAATTGAGGATGATGAGACGGTGGTGATGGTGGTGGTGGTGATGGTAGTCGGAGGAGGGAAAGGGAAGGGAGGGAAAAAATAGTTTGATCGGCAATCGTCTCTTTCGTCTTCAGACTCAACTCGCAAGAAGGTACTACGTAGTCGACAACAACAGGAAGAAACGGAGGATGATCAAAGGACTGCATCGACTACTGTTACACCTGGTAACAGTCCTGGTGCGACGTTGAAGAAGAAAAAGTCACATTCTTTAGTACGGAGATTAAGTTTCAATAAATTTCGATTGTCAACGGATCAATCGCAACAACGATCCCAACAACAAATCGAAGCGAGAAGGACACCTGACGGTGGTGACAGCAGCCAATCTCAAAGCCAATCCTCTCAAGACTCGCCCAGTCACTCGGACAGCCCCAAGAAATTTACTAGGAAGGGATCAGACGTTGAAAAAAGTGTCTTCAGGGGTATACGGCATCGTTCTAAAGCCGACTCTGAACTAGTAGGGGAGAGGGAAGGAGGAGAGAAGAAGGGAGAAACGAAGAAACCGGAGATGCTGATCGCGAAACCGGTGAGCACTGTCACTGTAGTACAACGCAGGTCTCCGTCGTTGACCATCAGGAGTGTTCCTAAGAGTTCTCAGCAACACGGTGAGCGTAATATGGTGACACCTTTGGGGAGGGGGATTGAAATTTATTTTTTAACCCTTGCCCATTATTATTGGCTCAGTATTTTCAAACGTTTGGTCAATATTTTAAATATATGATCAGTATTATAAGAAAGTATATCGATAATGCAACTCTGATACTCAATTATTTATATCGATTAAAACATTCATGTATATGTCTACTGATCATTTATTTTACAAAATACATACCGTGAATTAGTAAAATACTGATCAAATAAATATAGAAGTGATTAATTTTTTAATCAAATCTCAGAAGAAGAAACAATCCTTGTTTATCAGCTGACACATTCAATAGGCAACTAGTTTTTCTTTTCTTTTTCCCCGTTTCTTTTCTTTTTTTCTCTCCTTCCTCTCTCTCTCTTTCTCTCTCTCTCTCTTCTATTCTCGAAATATACAGAATCACCGGATCAACTGAGTACAGAGCAAGAAAGGAAATCCGAAATCTATTGTACATCTACTTTACCCTACGCAATATCAAAATGGCCGGATCAACGAAAGGAATCAACATCGTCGGAGGTGCCGAGGCCAAAGAGATTATCGACAAAAGCCGAGTCTGATGACGGTGGTACTAATACGAGGAAAACTTCGCCTGTAGAATTACGTAGAAAATTGTCGTTGTTGGAAGAGAAACGTGCGATATTTCAACGTAGATTATTCGAGAGTACGAGAGACATTAGTGATTCTGGTGAAACGGTAATAGCCGTTACATTAGACGAAGATCGTGGTAAGAAGCACGAGGCAGAGAAATCCCATGATTTCGATTTGGACGACGAAAGGGAAGAGAGCACAAATACGTCGAAGAAAAAAGCAAGACACATCAGCGTAAGAAAGTTCGATACTTTTTCGACGTTCGAAGGTACTTTTGACGAGGATACTGGATTGGGTTATTTAGCTGGGATCGAAGAGGATTATACCGAGAGTTACGATAGGCAGGACGACGAATACGCCAAGTTACAATCAGCCATGGCACCTATGTTGGCAGCTGCCAATGATAATATTGAAAAAGCGAGATCTATCAGCCAGGAAAGTGCGGTGAGAGAAATATCGATAAAAACGAATCGCTCTAGCTTTAGACCCCATCCTTTCTCTCTCTTTCTCTTTCTTTCTTTCTCTCTCCCCCTCTCTCTATCTCTCTCTTATCCCCACCAAGGATGGGAGCAGGGTGGGCGGAGGGAGATATGTATGTACGTAATAATCAATTACCAGGTATAAATCATTTTTCTTCGACTGCTGCTCAAGTAAAACAAGTGATACGAGTCAATATTCACTGAGACGACACATATATATACACTCGCACACACTGCTTATCATGAGATGTAGTGATTTTTTTTTACTTTTTCTTTTTCTTGTTTCTTTTTTTTTCTCTCCCAATTAATTTCGTAACGATATGTAACCTTGAAAAGTTAATAGTCGATGGTCAAGGGGGTGGTAGGGAGGGGAAAGGGAAGGGGTGGGGTGAAAAGATATATAGTGGGGGATTACATAATCACTGGTTCTCCTTTCTTGTCAAGTTGACTTTTTTCTTTTTTTTTTTTCTTCATTTTTTTTTTTTTAACTATGCACTCTTACGTAAAATTCTTGTTGTTAATTTATTAATCGTATAAATCTTGACGTCATCGTCTATTATTTTATATATTTTCGATTAGGATTGATTTAATAAGTTTCTCGCAATGGTTATTGTTAGCTAGCACCATATAGTCGTACTTGATGTCTCAGGTAATTTTATGATATCGAGGAGATCGATATAGACATCCTATCTTGTGGTCTCTAGTTTGCGGATACCCTCGATCCATTTTCCTTGATCCCTCCTTCCCACCCCTCTAACCTCCTTTCTTCTAGCAGGCTCTCGAGTTACGCGGCTTTGCGTGCTCTATCTTGTCTCTCTCTCTCTTTCTTTCTTTTCTTCCCTCCCTCCTCTCTCTCATAGTGACTCTTGTTGTCTTGTCTGCTTGTATTATTGTTTGTAGCCATTTGTTTATGTCATAATATATTCAATCTTAAGCGAGCCCAATGATAATGAAATTGACCTAATTTTCTTTTTTTTTTCTTTCTTGTTTGTTCGCTTGTTTTTCCTTCTTTCGTTCCTTTTTTTTTTATATATATATATATATCAACTGATTAACTCAATCATGTTAAAATTTTTATTTTAGGCCAATTGTAATAATTACTAGCTCAGTAGTTATTAGAGTTAAGTAAGTCTTCTTGCCACTAGACCAAATTATTTTTGTAATAATTTGTAATGATAAATTTAATTATTTATTCTTTTTTAGTCTTTTGAAAAAAAAAAATTTTTTTTTGTAATGATTAATACATTCAATCGTGTTAAATTATCTGTTTCTTTATTCATGTCACTTTAATAATTATTGGCGCATGAATAATATTATTTAATAATCATAAAAGTAGCCAAATCTTTGTTCTTTTTTCTTTTTCTTTTTTTTCTTTTTTATTTTTTTTTTTAAGCTTAATTCAATTACATTAACGTTTTATTCGGTCTAGTCAAATTTCAAGAACTATTGGAATATCTACATATGTATATACATATATACATTAAACGATGTACTTATTGTTTGAGAATGCTATCAGGTCGAAAGAGTTATTGTTATTATTCTTGAATCCCTTGTTTATCAACGTCTTCTTGATATATATATATACATAAGTTTATATATATATATATGTATAAAATTTATATATACATAAAGTACAACACATTGATGAAACACATTGAAACTCGGACGATCGTAGAAGTCATTTAGATTGCGACTTTCGTGTCAGCAACAGTGTACCAGCGACAGTTTCACTTGAGAAAACTTGTTAAAAATAGTAATAATAATAATAATAATAAAAATAATATTAATAAATAGTAAATAGATAATAATAATAATAATAATAATACGAAAAAATTGATTTGTGAGATTTCTCTTGACGTGTGAAAAATATGGAGGTGGAATTGAAGATCTGGCATAGACCGGAAGTGTTCAATCTTTCCAAGTGGAAACTGCAATCGAAACATTGGAAATGGTTCAAGGTTCATTTATTCAGAAGATCTATATATCTTTGACAATGAACATTAAGAAAAATCCCCTTCTCCCGCCTCGCATCCATAATCATTTCAATTTTAGCTTCGTTTCAATATTTAAAAAGAAGAAAAATGCAAGTAAAAGAAAAAAGATAATAATCCCATTAATTTGTTTATTGTATCTGATGAGGGAAAATTATTAATACATTTGAAATGTCGGGGGCGGAGGGTCATGTCGATAAAATGAATTTTTCGAGTAGGTACCAAACGATAATTTCAATAACGAAGTCGTCCAATGATCTTTACCCTATCGTACCAATGAGAAATATTCAAAGCTACAATGTTCTTACTTTTATTTTTTTTTCTTCTTTCTTTTTATCTGTCTCATTTGCTTTTTCTTTATTTTTTTTTCTTTTTTTTTTTTCTTTCTTTTTGTTTCAACTACGATAAGATATAAAGAGAGACGTGACGTAGAAGAAATGTTCGGAGTACAATGATCAGTTCAATTAATAAATTAATATCGTTTATATTCAATGTTTCCAGTCGTCACAGAACAATGCTCCAAATATTGGAGTTGGAGAGAAGAGGGAGCATTTGTACAAGATATTGGTAATCGGTGAATTGGGAGCCGGAAAGACATCGATCATCAAACGATACGTACACCAATTCTTTTCTCAACATTATCGTGCAACGATAGGCGTTGATTTTGCATTGAAAGTTCTTAATTGGGATCCCCATACCATCATCAGACTTCAATTGTGGGACATAGCAGGTAAATTCGATGAATAAAACGAATGAATAATCATATGAAATTATTATTTTATCTGTGCGATCAAATACGAAATATTTGTTTTCAATGATAACACTAATCCATTTAGGTCAAGAAAGATTTGGAAATATGACAAGGGTATATTACAAGGAAGCAGTAGGTGCTTTCATAGTGTTCGACGTTACGAGAAGCGCTACTTTGGATGCTGTGGTCAAATGGAAACAAGATCTCGATTCTAAGGTACAACTTCCGGATGGTTCACCGATACCTTGTGTACTTTTAGCGAATAAATGTGACCAACAGAAGGAAGGTTTGGTTAATACGCCAAATAAAATGGACGAATATTGTAAAGAAAAGAATTTTGTTGGCTGGTTTGAGACATCAGCTAAGGAAAATATTAATATTGAGGAGGCTGCAAGATTTCTTGTAAATAAGGTAAATATTATAAGAAACGGGATATTATTATTATTATTAAAAAGAAAAAAAATGAAGAAAAAAAGAAAAAAACAATTTTATCGATTAACGAGTATTTTAGTTACGTGATCGTCATCATGCGTATAGGACACGTATGAACGTGCTGCTAGGTTTAATTTATATAAGTGTTGCGTAAAGTTCTTCGTATATAAAGAACGACCAAAGAGATTTGTATTTGATATAGATATCCGTATATATTTCCCTAATTTATTATTCCAACAAATTATATACATTCGCATTGATTATGATGTCGTTGTATAATAGGGATCGTTAGTTAGCTTAATCAATGACGTTACGATAATAACGTGCGCATTTAACAATAAGTGACGCCCTTATGGGACGTTGTTACGTGATTAGTAGCTATTTAATACGTTTGACAAGTGTATAATTTTCTTCAAGTATTTTATCTCAAACGTTTTAATTGAAGATTATTGAACGTTTTTATAAATCATTGATGATATCTCAAAAGAGAAAATGGTAAGTGTTAGAAAGGATTAAAGTTTTTTCTTTTTTGTTTTCTTTCTTTCTTTCTTTTTTTTTTTTTTTGATATCTATATATGTATCTAAATATCTACATACGTATCAATTTTATTTTAGATACTTCAAAACGATCAGATCATGAGAGGTAATGATTCGCAAGATCAAAACGACGGTGAGAGATTTGCGTTGAATCAATCACCTGTCAGTTCAAAAAAATCTTGTTCTTGCTGACGATTTAGAAACTGGTCGAGAATCGAAGTCCAGATCGGTTCTAATTATTCTTTCATCGTCTTCGTCATCGTTTTCGTCGTTGATCATAATCTACTTCGACTCAGTGCACTCCATCTTAGAAGAAAAAGAAAAAAACAAAATCAACAAACGGATGAAATAGATAAAAATAAGAAAGATAGAACCTCCCTGTTCAGTATCGTTTTATTATCAAGTTATTGTGACTTTTAATTATGGCTTCTTCTCTCGCAAACGAGAAATAACATTCCAACAAATATTTCTAAAATTTATGTATATATAATATATAACTAACAATCATTACTAAACTATCTAATCGATTTTTTTAATACAGCTTTATTGAAAGACAATGTAGACAAATGGAAAGGCTGGATTATGGTTTAGGAAGGGAGGGACGGTGGGTGGGAAAGGAATAGGGGCGTTGTTATTTTATTCCAGTCTTTTTTCATGTATTCACAATATAATAATGCGTATGAATAGTTTATGAAAAAAAAAAAGGAAGAACTATTCACATTATATTTTATTTTACCTATTTCAAAATACTTAATCGTTAAAAATCTTCTTCATCTCTCTCTATATAGATTTGTATTTAATCGATAGACTGAATGAGCGCAGCAACACATTTTTTTTATTCTAAAATCAATCTGTAAAGAGAAGAGAGACTCTAACATCACATTCCATTATTTCTATATATAGTAATGATAAGATCTAATCAGACTAAAATAGTGATTGATAAATGACTAGAATCTGGAGTAGCTCTCGGAGACAGCTTAATAATAATCGCTAAAGCATTGAAATTGTTATTCTTAAGATAATTCTCTATCTCAAAAAAGCAAAAAAGAAAGAGATATTGTTAAGAAATGTAATGTCGATAATTGTAAAGATTTAGATATTAAATGATATGATCATTCTATGATTAGATGAAACAATATATATATATATATATATATATATATATATATACATATACATATATATATATTCTTTTTCAATTGTTATATCATGCCAAGTGCCAGCGGCGAAGTGTCATTTAATAATGCACAAAAAATAACAGATTACAGAAAAACAAATATATATCTATTCGCCCATTATTCTAATCTAATTCCATTTTAATAACATTGGCATCTAGCGTTTGGCCTCTCAAATTCTAATTCTAATTCCAGTGCCTTTCAATCGCTTATAACAGTTGAATTATGACTGTTGTAACGTACAAACGAAGAAATGCGCTTCGTCCTGGACTGTGTGTGTGTAAAATCAATAATTAATTAATTATTTCAGAAGTTTATAATACATTTGAAAGAAAATCCTTTGGCAAACTTTCGGAGCTGTATTCTTTCGTAGGATTTTTTTTGTAGATGAAGTAGATTTCTCTTTTATCTTTCTAATATATATATATATTAATATTATTATATTGTTGTTGTTGTTGTTATTATTATTATTATTATTATTATTATTATTATTATTATACTGTAGTATTGTAAATAATGCGTATTTTACACGTTATGAACACTTTTTACCGAATCGAATGACTAATCTTTCTTCATAATCGTTTGCACTTTTATACTTAACGAGCAAGCAAGCAAGCCTATTTAAAAAAAAGAAAACAGAAAAATAAACAAAAAAATGAACACATACGTAATATACATGCATATTTATATAAATTCATGAAAAAAATATTAATCCTTAGACGTCAATAATAAAACATGTTGCATGCTTTAATTAATCGATCTACAATATATATGTCTCTAATCTCATATACATACACATATATATTTATAGTGTATACTATAAATATTTAAAATAAGTATGAACGTGTGTTTGTACGCGCGCGTTAGTGTGCTTGTGAAGACATGAATGTGCGATCTAACTCGGTCATATTATATTATCTTCTTTTTATATATATATATATACACACACACACACATATGTAAACAGAATATAAATGATGGATATAAATAGAATAATATTTAATTTAATTATATATCTAATTCGTCTTCCTTTCTTTTTGAAGGAAATTACATATATATATATATATATATATATATATATATATATATATATATACACAGATACATAATAAAATACACACACACACGCTTACAGAAAATTTAAGTTCGAACTTCCGATGAAATAATATTAAAATATAAATAAATGAAAAATATGCGTTGTTTCCTACGTTTTACTCGCGTCTCATTATAAAGTATGATAATTAATACAATTTTAATCTACTTGGTCATAAAGATAGCATTTATAGTGTCAGCGATCATGAAAGTAAAAAAAAGAAACTGTCTGACAATGAATTTTGTTTAGAAACTGATAACAATGATAAGGATGATTTAAAATGTTCAGATGCTCTCGTCGCTGAGAAAATTCTAATCGTCAGTTTAATTCAGTGACTCTCTTGAATGGTAAATTATACTTTGACATGGACTTCGTTGTTAGTAATGAAAATAATCGAAAAAAGATTACATTGTCTTGGGAAAATGTAACGGTTAGCATAAATGATCAAAAACAAACGTTTCTACAATCTGTTTGGTCTAATATTAGAAGAAAATCGCGTATTAGAAGATTAGAAATATTAAAGCAAGGTAATTGGAATTAGAAATTTTTTCTGTTGTTAATTTTACGATTAAAAAAGGTTAATTAACAAATTGTTTGTTAAGTTCGTTTAATAATGAATTATTTGCAGTGTCTGGTTATGCGGAAAGTAATAACATGATTGCTATAATGGGACCAAGGTATGTAAGATAAGATTTAGAAAATGAATCTATTTAGATCATTAATCAATTGTTTTATAATTATAGTGGCGCTGGAAAAACTACTTTGTTAAGTACGATTGCAAAAAAAATTCAACCGAGTTGTGGTAGTATCAAAATTAATGGATTAGATGTTTCTAATATTGTTATGTCGCAAATTTCGAGTTACATGGATCAATGTAATGAAATATCTATTGATCTTACGCCTAGAGAACATCTTTTGTTTATGGTATATATATGTATATATACGTTTGTTTAAACTTTTGTTGATTATCGAAAAAACTAATAATAGAAAAGCTTAGGTTTTTTCTTTTTTTTTTTAAATAATTACAGTGTGCATTAAAAATGGATAAAAACACGAGTTATCGTGAAAGAAGTGATAGAACCAATAAACTTTTAAATGAATTTGGATTACATGAATGTAAAAATAACTTAATAACAAAATTGTCAGCTGGCGAAAGGAAACGATTATTTCTAATCTCGGAATTGGTTGCTAGACCTAAAATTATTTTTTTAGATGAGCCTACAACAGGTAATTAACAGTTTAAATATATTACTTAAAATACTGTGATATAATTCAAAACATAAATAATTAATAATAATTGAATCTTTTGTAACACATACATACGTATGTAACGTACATATATATATATATATAGATCTTGATAGTCTCACCGCGATGAATGTTGTACAAATGTTAAAATCAATATCAATGAAGGATACTTTGGTCATTTGCACTGTTCATCAGCCAGGAATGGCAATGTATAATTTATTTACACATATTGTTTTATTAGCTGACGGCAGAAATATTTTTTCTGGAAGTATTAAAGATCTCAAGCCGTTTTTTGAAAGGTATTAATCTTCTTTTCTTAGATAGTAATAATAATAATGTTTCTTGGCATTTTTTATTTTAATCAAAATTATTTCAATGAACAAATTTTATATATTATATATATATTTTTTTATATTAGTTTAGGATTTAAATGTCCAGTTGGCATAGATCAATCGGAATACCACATTAGTATTTTATCTCAACATGATTCAATGAAATCGACCGAAGAACAATCTTTAAAAATATCCGAAGCATTTTTACAATCATCTTATTACAAATTACCTGCCTTTAACAGAGATTCCAAAGAAAAGATACAATCGAATTTATGCAAGTAATAAGAATACGGCGATTTTTTTAATTTTAAAATTTCTGTAGAAAGTTTGATTTCTTTTTTTTTCTCTCTTTTTATTTTACAGTAAACCAGGACAATTGAAACAACTTTTTTGGTTACTCTGGAGAATTTATAAAAAAAAAAAGAGGACACTTTTTTCTGATAATTTATCATGGATATCTTTTTCGGTAAGAAAAAAAGAGAGAAAAAAAAATAGAAAAAAAAAAATTAGATTTTCCATAAAAATTTATCTTTGCTAATTTTTGTTCAATTATTATTATTATTTTTCTCCTCTTTCTTTTTTTTTTCATGCAGATATCTATGATAGTCGTAAGTGTATTTTTTTATGGTAATAATTCTAATACGCAGAAAGGAATGCAAAATGTTAGAGGAGCATTATATCTAATGACGTCTGAAATAATATTTACGGTTGCTTATTCGGTAATATACGAATTACCATCAGATATAATTAATTATCTTCGTGAAACTTCGATCTATGGTCCAGGTGTTTATTACATTGCTACTTTTATTGGATTGGTAACATTATAACAACATTATATTATAATTTTGTATAATTTGTTTATTTTTATAAAAATTTATATATATATATTTATATATACATATTGAAATTATATTTTCAGATACCAAAATCTATAATAAAATCATTTATATTTACATTATCAATAATTTTGACATTGCATAATAACATTCATTGGAATGATATTTCATATTATTGTCTTGCAATGGCGTTAGGTGCAATTTGTGGTACTGCTTATGGTATGATGATGTCAAGTTGGACACTGAATGTTAATTTAACGTCAATGATTATGGTACCAATCGATATGTTTTTTCTTTTAACTGCTGGTATGTTTTATAATTTGAGGTGAGTCCATGGATTAATAGTAATTAATAATAATATGAGAGATAAATTAAATTGTCTTTGAAAACGTTATTAATTAAAATGAATTTTTTTATTTAGAAGTTTACCAATTTTTTTGGGATATATAAAATATTTGTCAATATTTTATTATATCAACGAATGTCTTTCAATACTCTATTGGTCTCAAGTTGATAAAATTGGTAAAAGAATTGTTTATCTTAGCTTTTTTTTTTGTGTGTAATGAAGGTAATGAAGATTGGAGAAACGTAAATATGATGTTTTAGAATGTGAGCCAGACGAACGATTACCATGTTTAAAAAATGGAACGGAAGTTTTATACGAGTATGGTTATAATGAACTCAACTTTATCTTGGATTTATGTGGAATGATACTCTTAACAATCTTTATGTGTATCGTTGGATACTTCGGAATTAAAAGAAGCAGGAGAATAAGTCTTTTATCTTAAAAAAAAAAAGAAAGAAAAACAGACATATTAAAAAAAGTAAGATAACTAGCATTAGCCAAATACGATGTAATTTATTAGAATTAATTTGTTGATTGGGTATGTAATTGTAACAGTCAAGTTTTACATTAATTTTATTCTTTTTTCTGTATAATTGTTATTATTTAAAATTATACATAATTCACAAGGATGATATATATATATATAATTTCTAATAAACTGGTTCCTTTTGACTTCTATAACGAAATACCAAAAAATTGGCGAAATGACTGAGGAGAAATATTAATAGAAGGCCTAATAAATCAATGTAATAATGATCGTTTATGTAACCGTATTTATCAAGTACTTCTAACCCAGTAGAGATGCAAGGTATTTCTGGATCTGGTAAGCACTCTAAAGGAAAAAAAAAGAGAATTAGTAAATTAATAATATATTAGAAATAATATAATAGAAAATATATTAAAAAAAAACTCTGTTTAATATATACCTATATGATCATATTGTCCCCATTGCACCAAAGAAACAGCTTCCAAAGCATAATAAAATATAGACAGATATCTCATCCATGATATTAATGGTAATAAATTTCTAAAGAGATTAGAAAAAATGAAAAACACTATAAATTAAATTAACTTTTTTATTAAAATAATGTAACAAAAGCAATAATGACATTAATAATAATAATAGTAACAATAATTGTACTGACCCTATATGTAAGAAGATGCCAGAAAACAAGAGAAATATAAAATCGATTGGTACTGATATCAAAGAAGCTTTATCTATTGAATCAAAGGGTGTTGACATCAAAAGTCCTGTTGAGATTAGAAAGAAAAAATTGGCCTTGTTATTTCATTTTTTAAAAAATAAATCTAGATAATATAATTATAGTACGTGTTTACCAAAAGCAGAAGAAGTAAATGCACATGACACAATTGGTATAACGAAATAAATGAAACCAAATAATCCACCTTTCAGTCCAGTGATAAGATAAATTATTCCAGCATATAAAAATGGTTGAATTATGGTACTTGGAATCTAAATAATTTATAAATTCTAATTATGACTTGGGTAATTTGTCTGAATCGGATTACGTATATTTTTTTTTTTTCAAATGAATTAATTATTATTATTATTTTTAATGAATTACCATAATTAGAATTTTACTAATGTAATACGATGTTGGATTGTATAAGTTCGCTGCGATATCGTACAAAAGTAACGGCAATTCTCTTGGAAAGGTATAAAAACTGTTGTAATTGAATGTAAACGAAGTTTCCACTACGGTCAAGTACATGAGACCTTGAATATTTTGTATACTATTTTGATCAACTTTCTCAGTTACGTTTACGTATGGTAAAGATATAAAAATACCTATAAACTTTCATATTGATATCCTTTAAATTTTAATAGTCATCATATATGATAAGAAATAAAATTCATCTCTATTTTTACATTTGTTACTTACCAAATAAATTATAAATCGTAGGAATATAGAAGAGAGATTTCTCTTGTAATCGATGTAAGTTCGCCAAAGAAGCCATTCGATTTGAGTTAATGTTCTGATTTTTTTAAAATCATGTTTTGATAGTACATTGTCCGAAAATATTATTGGAAAGTTATTAGCCTCTTTAACATATCCGTGGTAATCTCTAATCGACGATGAAACTTTCTCTGCATAAATTGATTCTTTATATCGATCACAGATCCATTTCACCTATTTAAAAAAATGTCCATCTTGTCTTTTTCTTACTTCGTGATAAATACCAATTAATTTTACCTTTTTAGAACTCTTATCCTCATCGTTCTCGGATAATTGGGACACGTAGAATTCAGCATTATTGTAAGTTTGTGGGCAGTGTAGATTTAAGCTAGCAAAAGTAGATCAAATGATATAAAAAACGTAGATCAAATGATAACAAAAAAAGGAAGGAAAATAATAAGATAAATAATATTATTTTTTTCAGGCTTTTACCTATCAAAGAAATTTGTGGCGTCGATTATCGAGCCTTGAAAAGCAACTCGACCGGCAGAAATTAATAAAAGCCAATGAAAAATTTCGAATAAACCTGAAGTTGGTTGATGTATCGAACAGATAACTATTTTACCCCTTTTAGAAACATCATGAAGAGTATTCAATACTGTCATAGCTGTGTAACTGTCAAGACCTGTCGTAGGTTCATCACAAAAGAGAATACTGGGCTCTGTCAGTAACTGTTACAAAGAACTTTCTATTAGAAATGATGTTTAATATATTTAGAAAATCTTCAATTAATTCCGAAGGTTTGCGATTAGCCTTCTTCTTACTTGTACTGCTAAGGACACTCTCTTTTTTTCACCACCAGACAATGCTGACAATTTTGAATTAGCACAATTGATCAATGTCAATTCTGTCAACAGTACAGATATTCTTAACTTTCTTAAACCGGCACGATATCTTCGATCCATCTTCATACATGCCTAATTCAATAAAGGAACAATTCTATAAGCGTTAATCCGATATATTAATGATGAAATATGACCTACAAACAGACCATAAATTCCATGTGTTCCTGAACGGTCAATGATTCGATAGCAAGATCCTGTTGAGGTACAAAACCAGATATTTTAATCATTTCTTCCTTGCTAATTGATTTTCCGTTCAATAAAATTTCACCCTCGATTTCGCCTAATAACAATAGTAATAATAATAATAATAATAATAATAATATAAATGATAATAATAAAGAAAATTGTAGTATTTTTTTATAAGAAATTGTGAGATAAATTATAAAGATATCGAAACCTTTTATTCGTCGGCTCAATGTCGCAAGGAGAGTTGTCTTCCCAGATCCGCTATAAAATACAATTTGACTTGTTCCATTTTTGTAAAACATCTAATTCAAAATTTTTGAAAATTGCTTGATCTTACCTCGGACCCATGATAGCCATCAATGTTCCAGATTGAACAATACCATTTACTACAAAAACATTTTATATATATTGACATAAATTATATTATTACTATTATTATTAATATTAATTAATTGTTAAAGCTATTAATACCTCCATTCAAAATACGAACATATTCGAATTTGTCTAATCCGAGGAATCTCTTTAAATAATTTTGACTTGTTTTTTTTTTCACGACAAAAGATATATTTTTCCATATTAAATTAAATTTTTTTCCAGGATCTTCTGGTATAACTGGATACTTGATTTCAGTTTGCATCTGCACAAAAAAGTATTTATGTTGATTAGAATTATAAATAGGACGATTCACATAAAATTCGTACAATTGTGATTCACATAAAATATAGATGTTTCGTAATAATTGATATAGACAGTAAGCAGTATAATAATAATAATAATAATAAGAAATATCGTACGACACAATTAATAAAAATGTTTAAAAATTTACAGGAATTTGTAGATGGAAACAACCTCGTAAATGAATCTTATGATGTTATATAAAATACTGGTTCGATATCAATCAATGCTATGTGATGTCCGTAACTATTCTAATGAGGTTTACGTAAGGAAAATAATTTCAAAAGGAATGGGCGTTTCTGATAATTGACACGACGACGATGACGAAGATGATTATTGATGATGATAATGATAATGAAGAAACATAGACTTACTTGAATGCTCCAATCGTTGAACGAACAACAAAATGTAAAAAATCAATTGATGAGATGCTCTATCCAGTTTTTTACTTTTACTTGTTTGAAAAAAACAAAAATTAAAAATTAAAAATACATAAATAAAAAAGAAAGATGAACAAGTTCGACACGTGAAAATAATATTTCACTAATTTCAATCTCAAGATACGATCAAGATTCTTATAAAGACATGACGAACGTGCTACAAGGGTAACCAAAAGGCGAATGCGTTTTCCAAGACACTATATATTTATATATGTATTGCACCGATAGAATCACCTGTTAACTGCACTATTGCAAGAAAAGAGATGAAGGAGAGACTTATATACCTAGCGGGCTTTATAGCGTTGTGCAACGAACTTGCAGTTCTATGATACGTGGAAAATTAATCAAATAGAAAAATAGAAATGTATAGATAGAATATGTAATCAGTATGTAAATCATTTAACATATATAATCCATGCATAAATTCATTTTATTTCTTAAATGATTTTTCAGATCATTCATTCACTTGCTGATCTATTAAAATTGATATTTATACAAAAAGGGATTTTAGAAAGTTCCAATTATGATCTAATTAACCACGGCTAAATTGCCTGAGATTAGATTACAAGAAGAACGTATTAATCGTCTTATTAAAAATGCATAAAAATATAGATTTTTATGTAAATCAATTTGAAAGGGAAAAGAGTAAGTATCATTATTTAAATTAAGTTAGTTATCGATTTGTTGTGATTACACCATAATAGTTAACGAAGGTGAAACGAAATAATGTTTACGTTTATGTGTCCCCTTCGTTTACGCTATGGAAGATTTTAGTTTGACTCTTTTTTTGTTTCTTTCTCTCTTCCTCTTTCTATCTCTCTTATACTCATACCCATTTAATCCTCACATTTCTCTCATTTCCACAACAACAAGAAGGAAACAAAGGATGATGTTAATATCGAAGGAGAGTATATATGTACATAATATCGTGTCAAATATAACCGACGTTTAGTTGTACCTTATACATAGTACAGTTTTAATCGTTATCATCGTGTCTCGTATCTCTTATAATTAGAAAATTAGTTATTTCTAAATTTCCTTCGATTTTTTATTTTTTATTTATATTTCATTTCTATACGCATATATCTTGCATTTCAATATTGAAATTCATTATTAAAATGAGGGTGAAATAATTGTTTATTTTGCTTTTGTCATTTTTTCTTTTTCTTTTTCGTTTTCATTTTCCTTTTCATTTGTTCATCCTTTTTTTATTACATAGTTTAAAACCTTTTAATATTTCAATCATTTCTAATATATGAAAATATTTATTATTATTATTATTGCTATTATTATTATTAATATTATCATTAAATGTATATCTCATATATTTAACAATAAGAGAAAAACAGAAGAAACTTGCTCTCTGGTTATTATTATTATTATTATTATTACTATTATTATTATTATTATTATTATTTTGAATAATTTACTAATCCTACTATCTCTATTTTTATATCATCATTTCCAGTTATTATTTAACAAAATGGATCCGTCAACGTTACCATCATCATCAGGAAATGCATCAGAAACGAACAATCAGTTTTGGTCGGATGAAGAGGACATGTTTTTATTCATCCTGATAAAGAATCGTTGTGAAATAGTCGAATCTGCAATTAGTGAAGATACGAAGGAACGACTATGGATAGAAATACGAGAATGTTTGAACAATAAATACAAAACGGATAGAGACATGAACTCTATTAAGGAACGTTGGGAAAAATTGAAGAGTTTGGCGAAACTGGATATTTATACGCTCCTATCGAAGGTTAAATTAGAATAATATATATACAAGTATACACGATACACGATATATATATACACATATACACATATATATGTGTATATATGTATATATATATATGCGTATGTATGTATAAATATATATATTTATTTATCGAAAAGATCATCGAATTTTTGGAAAAAGAAAAAAAAAGAAAAAAAAAAGAAAAAAAAAATCTTTATAAACAAACTTTCAAACTATCTTTTTTTCCGTTAATTTGGAATTATTATTTTCTTTTCTTTCTTTTTTTTTTTAAATTATTTTTTTCATTTTTTATTTTCATCTCTTTTATTCAATATCTACTTATATATTTCAGATCAAACAAAAATCACCAAAGAAAACAAGCTATCGTCCATCGCATTTCAATCTGCAAATTTGGAAATTATTAAAGCCTCATAAAAGGAAGCAGGATGAATGCGACGATGCGATGGAGTATTCCGCTTACATGTTGGATTTTGAAGTTCCCCAAGAAATAGCTACATTATTGGATAATTTGATAAGAATAAGCGATATAATATTCGATCCATATTTTGCCAGTTCTTCTTCTTCTTCTTCTAATGTATCATCAGAAAGAAGTCGTAGTTTAAGCCCGCCAAGATCAACAACGTCTCCCGAAGTCTATAGATCATCTAGATCTAGATCCGCCCAACCTAGGATTAGTAGTTATATCACGTACAGCGATCTGACACAATTGTCCGACGAGGAGAACGAAGAAGGTGCAACTGCGAGAATCGAAGAAAGAAGATCAATGTTAACAGAACTAAGATCGTTAATATCGATCGATCAAAAATCATCAAAATCGACCGAATCATTGGTAGGAAACAGACAAAGACAATTACCGATGTCCGAATTATCACGAACATTGGAGTCCGATCTACATGATGGTAATAATAATAGTAATAACAATAATAGTAATCAAAATTGCAAAATTATAAATTATTATAACAATACCGTACATTTACATATACCAATTGTTCTTTCTCATTTGCATTTAGATTTTTTTACTCTAGATTTTTATTTATTTTTTTTTTATTGTTGCCTTATATATTTACCAGGATTCTTTTTTCTCTCTTTATTAATATTTTTATTTTTTAATTCTTTGTTCCTTTGTTTCTTCTTTTGCAAGAACAACCGTATCGTCTCATCGATAGACGGCATAGTATACAAGAATCCAATGTAAGAACGAGCAGAAGTGGTAGAGAAAAGATACCGCCGAGGACCGCCCCAAAATTTCATCAATCTAACAGTAATAATAATAATAATAATAATAATAATAATAATAATAATAATAATAATAATAATAATAATAATAATAATAATAATATAATCCTTCACATTAGCTTCTATTTTTTCATTCTTTCATTTTTATTCTTCCTTGTTCCCTAATATATCATTTTAATTTTATATTCATTTTTTCTTTTTTAAGTGTCATCGTTTTATCCTAACGATAAATGGCTAAATTTACGAGAATCTGATATAACTAGAGAAGAACCTGCAGGAGCGGCCGACGATGGTGAAAGAATAATACCAGGATCAGCATTACCGAGGACCGAACCACGAAGGAGTGGACCATCGAGAACCGAATCAACTCAACATGGTGGTAATCATAATAATAATAATAATAATAATCTCTTGGATGTAGTTTTTCTTCACATTTTTATTTTTCTGTTTTTTTCTTGCAAGCACAATCCTTACACCAGAAAGATAGAAAGGCTAAAATAAAAGAATCTCATACAAGAACATCCGATGACAGCAGAGAAAGAAGAGCATCTCTGAGAGCAAGATGGACTGAACCCGTTCAACAATCTGCCGGTAATAATAATAATAATAATAATAATAATAATAAACATAATTAATAATCGCTTAAAAAGTACATAAACACATTTCTCGTGTACCAATTGGTTCTATCGCATTTTTTTTTTTCTTTCCCCTTTAATTTTTTTTTATTTACGTTTTAATTTTTTCTATTTTCCTTTGCAAGCACAACTCAGATGGATAGGAATACAAGAATCTGATGTAAGAACAACAGATGATAGTATGAAAAAAAGAACATCACATGCATCAACGATGACCGAACCAGTTCATCAATCTGTTGGTAATAATAATAATAATAATAATAATAATAATAATAGAAACGATAATAATCGCTTAGAAAGTATATACACATATTTTTCGTATATCCTATTGTTTTTTCAAGCTCATTTCTATTTTTCTTTCTTCTTATTTTCATTATGCATTATCATCCTATTTTATCATTTTCAATCTTCTAATTTTTCTTACAAGCACAACCGTTTCATCCCAGCGAGAAACGGGTTAAAATAAAAGAATCTGATATATTATCGGGTGATGATAGTGGAGGGAAAAAACCAACAGTACGTTGGAGTGATCCAATTCATCGATCTGCTGGTAATAATAATAATAATAATAATAATAGTAATAGTAATATTAATAATCGCTTAGAAAATACTGAAACACGTTTCTCGTATACCGATTGGTTCTGCCACATTTGTTTCTTTCCTCTTTCATTTTTCTTTTACTTTCTTTCCTTACACATTGTTATTTTTTTGTTACATTTTTATTTTTTTCAAATTTCTATTTTTCTATCTTCTTTTTTCGTTTTTTGCAAGAATCATCATCTCGTTCCAACATTACATGGATTCAATCAGAAGAAAATATAGCAATGACCGATGATACTGACGAAGAAAGGCCAACGCAATCACAATCAAGGACAGAACCAACTCATCAACCTGATGGTGGTAATAATAATAATAATAATAATAATAATAATAATCTCTTTTTATTTTTATTCTTTCATTTTTATTTTACCTTTGCTCTTTTATAGATTTTCATTTTTTTTCTTCTTTTTACATTTCAATTTTCTATTTATTTATTTATTTATTTATTCATTAATTAATTCATTCATCTCTTTCTTTTTCTTTTTCTTTTAAGCACAATGGTTTCATCCAAGCGATAAGTGGACGAAATTAAAAGAATCTCAGGCAAGACCGGTGGATGGTGGTAACGAAGAAAGAATAACGCAGACGCTATCAAGGGAAGAACCAAGTGACCATCAATCTGGTAATAATAATAATAATAATAATAATAATTGTCTGGATATTGCATTTCATTCTATTTTTATCTATTTTTGCGTTCGTTTAATAATAATCTATACGTAGGCTCGTTTTTATTTATTTTATTTTTTTATTTTCTATGCCCGTTTTTTATTTTTTTTTTGTATTCTTTTATTTTTATTTTCCCATATTCCCCTATATATCTTCGTTCTTTCCTTTTTAACATATTGATTTTCTATTTCTTCTTTTTTATTTTCTCAGTACATATCTTCGAACCCAGCGAAAGATGGATTAGATTAAGAGATTCTTTTGTAAAGCAAAGGCACTCTTCTAGATCAGATGAAGGCAGAGAATTAAGACCATCGTCGGAAGCACCGAAGATCAAACCGATCGTATCCAGTGAACGTAATAATAATTATAATTATTATTATAATTGTTGAAGTACATACATACATACATTTTTCGTACATATGATTATTTTTGCACGTTTGTATTTTCTTTTTTTTTTTCTTTGACTTATTTTTTATTTTTATTACTTCCTTGTTTCCTTATGTATTTCCAAACGTTCTTATATTTTTATTCTTCTATTTTTTCTTCCAAGCACGACCCATTCCATTCAGCGATAAACGGTTTAAAGCACAAGAATCTGATATAAGAATGAGGGATGAAAACGAAATAAGGCGGGCGCAAAGAGCACGTTGGAAAGAACCAATTCAATCATCTGGTGATAGTAATAATAATAATAATAATTTTTATAGTAATAGTAATAATAATAATTTTAATTAATCCAATTCCTATATCAATTTTTTGATTGGCATTGATTTTTATCTTTGTCTTCTCTTTTTATTTCTCTTTTTAATTTTTTTGTTACAGTTCTTATTCTTCTATTTTTTTTTTCTTTTTTTTTTTTTTTTTTTTTTTTTTTTTTTTTAAGTACGATCACTTTATCGCAGTGAAAGATGGATTAGAATAACAGAATCTGATAAATCAACGAGCGATGATAGTGGAGAAGAAAGAAAAACCCACACCATACGGAGGAACGAACCATTACATCAATCTGATGGTAATAAAAACAATCATAATAATAGCTTAGAGAATACATAAAAAGATTTCTGGTACACCGATTATTCTATTTATTTTATTAGTCTCTTTCATTTATTTTGTGATTTCTATTTTCTTTGTACCTTTACATATTTTTATACATTCCATTTTTCCTATCTTTTTTCTTAAGTACCATCGTTCTATCCAGCCGATAAATGGATTCAATTAAAAGATTCTGTTACAAGAGGAGAAGACTCTTCAGGATCTGGCGATGATGCCAGAGAAGTAAGAGTACCATCGCAATCAAGAATTGATTCAGTCCTGCCTGGTGGTAATAATGATAATAATATAATAACAGTTATTTAAAAATTACTAATTCCTATAATAATTGATTGTCTATATTTATTTCTTCTTTTTTATTCATTCGTTTTTTTAATTTTTCTTTGTCCTCTTATTTTTTTACTTCTTACTTTTTCATTCTATGTATTTGTTCTTTTCCTTTTCTGTTTTTTTTTTTTTTTACGTAAAACCGTTTCGTTCAACAGATAGATGGATTAGATTGAGAGAATCAGATGTAATGGTAGGAGATTCTTCAGGATCGAGCGATGAAGCCAGAGAAATAAAAGCACCACCAAAACCACCGAGAATGGATCCATCCCTACATGGTGGTAATAATAATATAATATAATACTAGTAACAATAATCATTTAGAAAATAAATACAATTTCTATACCGATTCCTTTCACACGTTTGTTACTAGTTTTATTCTTTTTTATTCTTTGTTCCTAGATATATTTCTTCTTCTTTATTCTTTACTTCATAATTTTTCAATCTTGTTTTCTGCTTTCTCTTTTTATTTTCTAGTAAAACCGTTTCATCCAACCGATAGATGGATTAGATTGAAAGAATCTGATGTAATGGTAGGAGATTCTTCAGAATCGAGCGACGAAGCCAGAGAAGTAGGAGCATCATCGGAACCACCGAGAATCGACCCAGCCCTGCATGGTGGTAATAATAATAATGATAATGATATAATATTAAGAATAATAATCGTTTAGAAAATACATACAATTTATATATTAATTGTTTTCACATCTTTGTTTCTATCTTTTTCTTTTTTCTTTCATTTTATCTATAGTTTTCTTTATTTCCTTATATATTTTCTTTTCTTTCTTAATTTTTCAATTTTGCTTTTCTTTCATTTTTTATTTTTTAGTAAGACCGTTTCATCCAACCGATAGATGGATAAGATTAAGAGAATCTAATGTAATGATAGGAGATCCTTCAGGATCGAGCGACGAACCTATCAGAGAAGTAGGAGCATCATCGGAACCACCGAGAATCGACCCAGCCCTGCATGCTGGTGGTAATAATAATAATAATAATAATAATAATAATAATAATAATAATAATATAATATTAAGAATAATAATCGTTTAGAAAATACATACAATTTATATACTAATTGTTTTCATATCTTTGTTTCTATCTTTTTCTTTTTTCTTTCATTTTATCTGTAGTTTTCTTTATTTCCTTATATATTTTCTTTTCTTTCTTAATTTTTCAATTTTGCATTCCTTTCATTTTTTATTTTTTAGTAAGACCGTTTCATCCAACCGATAGATGGATAAGATTAAGAGAAACTGATGTAGTGGTAGGAGATCCTTCAGGATCGAGCGACGAACCTATCAGAGAAGTAGGAGCATCAT
>NC_057697.1:2109865-2130941 GCF_014466175.1 Vespula pensylvanica
TCTTTTTTTATTTGTATGTTCTTTCCTTTCCTTATACATTTTTTTCCTTCGAATTTTCGTTACAATTTTTTTTCTTTCTTTCTTTTTTTTGCAAGTACAACCATTAAATCCGAGCGACAATTGGACTAGATATAAAGAATCTGTAAGAACGGGTGATGATAATTCCAGAGAAAGAACGATGCCCGCTCCATCAAGAGTCGAAACTATTCATCAGTCTAATGGTAATAACTAATAACTAATAATAATATCAGAATACTAATAACTAATAATTAATAATGATAATAATTTTTTCTTTCATTTTTATATTCTTTTTTACTCCTATATTTTTTTTTCTTTTCTATTCATTATGATTATTTATATAATTTATTTTTCTTTTTACATAGATCCACACCATGGATCCACCGAAGCATGGATTACGATAAAAGCACCTGATGGAACAATAGAAGCAATTCCTATGGGTTCGGCTGATGTTGTGACCGAAGAATCATCAAAGAGCAATTTACCAACTCAAGCTCATGGTAATAACAATAACAATTATTATTATAATTATAATCGCTCACAAAGTATACGTACAGGTGTACTTTGATTCTATTCTTTTTTTCTTGATAATTTTTATATATACATTTCTTTCTAATTTTATTTATTTCATTTTATCTTTTTTTATTTTTTAAGTACAACCGTATTATCCGGAGTCATGGCTTAGAATAAGAGATTCTGTTATGAGAGAAAGAGAAAGTCCTGTGAGAACAGTCGATAGTAACATCGAAGAAAGAGCATCAGCACCCTTACCAAATCCACCTCGTGGTAATAATAATAATAATAATAATAATAATCCTTTAGTACATACATACACTCATGCATTTCTCCTATATTGTTTTCCCTCGTTTGTTTCTATTTCTTAATTTCTTTTTTTACCTTCCTTTATTTTTATATTAATTTTCTTTTCTTTTCTTTTCATTTTCTCTTTCAAATACAACCGTATTACCCAGAATCTTGGCTTAGAGTAAGAGAGAGAATAGCACAAACAAATATTCGTGCAAGACCGGCCGATAGTAACATCGAAGTGAGGCCATCAGTAACGACTTTGCCAAGCCAACCTCATGGTAACATTAATAATTCCTTTACAAAATACTCTTATGCGTTTCTCTTATATCTATTGTTCTTTCACGTTTCTTTCATTTTATTCTTTTCTTTGTTTCTTTTTATGTTTACTTTTTTATTTCTACCTTTTTCTTTTCACTTTCAAGTACAACCGTATTACCCGATACCACGAGCTAGAGTAAGAGAGCCTATTATAATAGAAACAGATATTCCTATGAGACCGGCCGATAGTGACATTCAAGTAAGACCATCAGCAAGGACTTTGCCAAGCCGACCTAATGGTAATATTAATAATATCTTTACGAATTGCATGCATATACTCATACGTTTTTCTTATACCGATTATTTTTTTACGTTTATTTTCTTATCTTATTTTTTCTTCCTTTATTTTTATATTTACTTTTTTATTTCTATTTCTTTTTCACGTTCAAGTACAACCATATTACCCGGAACCACAGATTATAGTGACCGAGCCTATTATAACGGAAACAGATATTCCTATGAGACCGGCCGATAGTGATATCCAAGTAAGACCATCAGCAAGGACTTTGCCAAGCCGACCTCATGGTAATTTAATGATTCCTTTACGAAGTACATGCATATATTCATACATAGATTGTTCTTTCACTTTTATTTTTTTCTCTTATTTTTTCTTCCTTCATTTTTATATTTACTCTTTTATTTCTATTTCTTTGTCACGTTTAAGTACAATCATATTGTCCGGAACCTCGGGCTAGAACAAGAGAGTCTATTATAATGGAAACAAACAATCCTGTGAGATCGGCCGATAGTAACATCGAAGTAAGACCATCAGCAAGGACTTTGCCGAGCCGACCTCATGGTAATATTAATGATTCCTTTACAAAGTACATGCATATATTCATACATCGATTGTTCTTTCACGTTTATTTTTTTCTCTTATTTTTTCTTCCTTTACTTTTATATTTACTTTTTTATTTCTATTTCTTTTTCACGTTCAAGTACAACCATATTACCCGGAACCACGGGCTAGAACAAGAGAGTCTATTACGAGGGAAAGAGTTCCTATGAGATCGGCCAGTAGTGAAGTTGAAATAAGACCAGCGAGAACCTTACCAAGCCGACCTCGTGGTAATAATAATAATGATTCCTTTAAAAAACATACATACATACATACATACATACACACAAACATTCATTTCTCTTATACCAATTGTTCTTTCACGCTTGTTTCTATTTTTATCTTTTTTTTTCTTCTTCTTTTCTTTCTTCTTATATTTACTTTTTTATTTCTTTCTTTTTCCTTTTCTCTTTCAAGTACTACCGCATTACGAAGAATCGTGGGTTGGAATAAGAGAACCTTTTACGAGGGAAAGAAATATTCCTATGAGATCGTCCGTAAGTGACCCCGACATAAGATCATCATCCAGCAGCTTGTCAACTC
The DNA here is from genome assembly GCF_014466175.1 of Vespula pensylvanica. Lineage (NCBI taxonomy): Eukaryota > Metazoa > Arthropoda > Insecta > Hymenoptera > Vespidae > Vespula > Vespula pensylvanica. Next base: position 2,112,390 of record NC_057697.1, read on the forward strand.
CGCATCGTGGTAATAATAATGATAATTGTAACTTACAAAATAAATAAGTAAGTACGTATACCACGTTTACGGAGAAGAGAGATAAAGATGTAAAGATAGGGAAATAGAGAAATACAGAGATAGAGAGATAGGAAAGAATAGAGATAGAAATAGAGATAGAGATAGAAATAGAAAGAGGGAAAAAACGACCAGGAACATTTCGTTTGGTTCGATCTGATCACGTATAACGGAACGTCGAATATTTTGACTCGTTCCCCTCCACGTCGACACAAACCTATTCTTATTTACAACGAGTTTACATATATATATATATATATATATATAGAAAGAGATTTTATCTCTATGTCGAGGGCACCCAAGGATACAATGATGGTGATGATGATAATAATAATAATAGTAGTAGTAATAATAATAATAACAACACAACCGTACACTATACTATTCCGAATAACGCGTTCGAGACACCATCTATTTATTCCCCCACTTTGTTAGTTTTTGAAACTGTACGAATACCTGGCATCATTCTCTTCGCGTACGACGCAGTATACGTACATACGTACGTGCAATATACGCACATTTCTCGTATATCGATATTCTATTTGTTGTTCTATATCTGTTTCTGTTTCTTTTTTTTATTTATTTTGTTTTTCTTTAAGTACTACCCGCTTACGCGAACAGATTTATTGTTAATGTAAGAGAACCTGATAGAAGGGAAGGATTATCTATGAGATCAACTGGTGTTCCCACTGAATCGAGATCGTTAATGAGATCTGAAGCAGACCAACATGATGGTAATAATAATATTATAATAATAATAGTAATATTAATAATAATCACTTGCAAAGCGTCCGTACGTACAGACATACGCATATATTATATCGTATATTGTTACTTCATATTTGTTTTTAATTTTTCTTTTTTTTTTCTTTTTCGTTTATTTTCTTTGTTCCTTCTCTTAGTATATCTTAGTAGATTAAGGGAAACCATTATAGAAGAAGAGGATTATTATCGTTTATCGGAACAATATACACCGGAAGAAAGTATAAGAAGATTACAAATTTTGAGAGTCAGGGAGAGAGAACTATTTATCCGAGAAAGTCAATATCTGGAAGAACAAATTCGTATGCAACGATTGGAAAGCAATCTCGAAACGGCACAAATGCGTAAACGAATTGCTTTGAGCGAATATAAATTGGCGGAACTGAAGGAGATAATGCTCGAGTTGAATATAAGTGATCCCGGAAGGTTAATTCTTTTTTTTTTTTCTTTTTGTTTTCCTTATTTTTATTCTTGAGAGCAGTGTAACGATATGAAAATGAAAGTACGTGCTATTTTATATACATACATATATATATATATAATATATAAACAATATACATACATATATATATGCATCACGATTAGAATATATATATACACACAACATTTATGGATTAACCAGAATAAGGATGATATATAGATTTTTTACTCATATAGATATTTGTCGGTATATTCAGCGCCGCCTTCGGCCATTTTTCGAACTAATCGCTATAAAGTAATGAAAATTTTTCCCGCAAGGTTCCTTTTCATTAAAATCGAATTGTTCGAAGGAATATTCGATAGTGCGTATGAGAACTGGTACGTGTTAAGATAAATCAGACGTAGTATTTTTCCGGTATTATTTTAAAGGTAACGATATTGTTAAATATGCAACGAATTGGTACTACATTTTCACGGAATATTTCTGCTTTCAGGTATATAAAAAAATATTTCTTAAATAATGTCTACTAATATAATTGAATAGGTTTTAATAATTTTTCTAAACAGTTTGAAAAGAAATTTTTCTTTCTCTTTTTCATTAACATGTATATATCTATAACCTTTGAAATCTTTATTTTTAAAATAATTTCAAACTTATTTCCTTATTTCCTTATTTCCTTCGACGTAAACGATATGATTGCGTTTTTTAGTGAAATATTATGTAATGTATATATGTAGAAGGAGAAAATTCAATTTAACCTTAAATATGTTTGTCACATTATAATCTATATTTAGAAATATGTTTACTGTCAAATGTTTGTTTGTGACTAATCTATATTTAGGAATGTGTTTACTCAAACGTTTATTCATGCTTCTACTCTTCTATTTAAATAATTTTGAATCTAATTTGAGATCGAATTTGATCCAACTATAGATTTATAATCTATTTTTAGCATTGTAGTAATAATATTTACTCATTCTTCTACGTTGTTTTTATTTTTGTCTTGATGACACTTCTGATTATTGCATCATAGTTATACCTGATAAACAATTGATTTGGATTTGATTCAATCATTAAATAATTATAGTAGGTTCATATTCTTTCGGGTCATTAGATAAATTTTCAGAAGAATGTACAAAGTATTTGATTCTAGTCAAGCTAGAATGACTGGTGCATCTGGTTCTGGTTCAAATAGAGGTGGCAGAGCTGGTGCTATCCGTGAAGCTGGAGGAGCTTTTGGACAAATGGAAATTGCTCATGAAGATCAATACTTTTATAATCAGGTCTGTTAAATAATAGGAGTTATATCTGATTTGTTCTCAAAAAAATTTGAATATTGTATTGTGATAGATGTTTGCCAGATTTATATATTTAAAAAAAAAATATATATATGTTTTTACTGTTTCTCCCTACTTTAGCAAAAGGAACAGATAAGAAAGTTGAGAGAAGGCATTCGCGACGAAATTGCTTTTCATGAGGAACAGATCCGGCGCCATCAAGAAGCTATAGAACGTCATAACGCGAGGATGGCCGAAATGCGTACTACAGAACATTAAATATATTATCCATCTATGTCTACAAGCTTTATAAAGGAATACAGCTGATATTTCATCATGTATAAATGATGAAAGGTTATAGTAGGGTCGTTAGAACAGTCACACTTTTTTTCTTTTTTTATGCCAGATTCAATTGTTTTTATCAATTATTTTTAATGAACTTGGCTTTATCGATAATTATTGAATATTAAAAGAACTGATCTCAGTAATATGTTATCAATAGTTAACAGATTTGTCTCAAAAGATTGCTATATTTAATAGATTTGTATATATTTTCAAATAATGCATTAATATATTCAATTTTTAACCAATGATGTAACAAATAATGTAACGGAGACAGTAATTATTCGAAATAAAAGCCATTATAACGCAAAATGTTTCTAAATATTTGAAATTGATCTAAAATACAAAACAATTGTTAAGTCGATATGGTAAATGTCATTTGTTCTGAAAGGTTAGCAAGTTCAAAGTTAATAATAATCAAATATAGATTTCTTTGATACCTCGAATATACTTATTTATAGTCTATTATATTTTAAAGGTGAAATTCGAAGTAAAGTAATCAATTCAATTAATTTAATATGTTTCGTTACATTGGTAAAGTATCAAGTGCTCCAATATATAGGTAATTAATAAATTTGTCTCATAGGTAATATGTAATAATTGGAATTGATAATATATTAAGGTTAGAAAAAAAACTTACGTTACAACGTCGTCAATGAAATAACATTTGTTTGCTAATTATAGATGTTTCAATACAGAAAACAATGCTTTATATAAGAATAATAAATTGTTGGACGAAAATGTAGCATACGAAACAGAATATTATTACAAAAAGGTAAACGACATATCGTTTGATCAAAAACTTTTTTAAACATTTTGTTTGTACGATTACTATAATAACGTTGAGAGAGAACATTATATAATTTTTTATCGATTATTCAGGATAAAGAATTATTAGAAATACTTAAACGAAAAACGCAAAACGAAGTTAAAAACATGCAAAAGGAGGTTAACATAATGCGTAATAAAATCGAAGAATACAATCGAGATATCAATGAAAATCTTCGATTTTTACAAAATTTAGAAAAGAATACGACGTCACATAAGAAGGAAGATACTTAATAATTCTTATTTAAAAAAAATGATTGAATTTCAAATATACACACACACACATACACACATATATATATATTGAAAGATTAAAATAAACAAAAAATTTAAATTTACCGCTCTACTATGCCGACAGTTTCATAGCTTCGATTGGATATTGCGATGGCGCTGCGATCTCATGGAAAACGAAGAGTAGAACCAACGCGAGCTACGTGATGGCGCAGCGGTCGATAAAAATGGCGATCACCGGAGAACGATGAAAGCGGATCGATCGTCGCGCCCTCAGTGTCTCGCGATTCATCGATCAGTGTGGTGTGTGTCGCGTTGTTGCTCTCTTCGATTTTTCGTTGCTTCCTTTTTCTGGCTGCGACTTACGCGGCTGCGAATCATACTTTATTCGCTTTCGTGAAAACGGCGTTACAGCTGCGGGCTCGCCAGGAGCCTACCTGAAAACACAGAGAAAAATGAGACGAAGGATATTGTGGATTCTGGTTAGCACGGCCGTCATTCTCACGGAATGCAACGCCGCTACGGAGGTAGGAACGATCATTCCGTTTTTTTCTCTCTTTTTTTCTTTCGATACCACTTTCTATCCTAATATTATATCTCTTACGCCGTTTCAGCTTTTTCTTAGTTTTAATTTCTTCTTTTTTCCTTTTTCGTTAACATTCGTTTCTTTATCGCGGACTATATTACGTAAAGTCCGATATTCTTATTAATATGTGCGTTATATACATAGATAATGTCCCAACGAAATCTACCCTCTCTATCTCTCTATCCTTTTTCTCTTTATTTATATTCCGAACTAATAGGACAAAGGACGATAGGAGAAGGAGAAAAAGGAGAAAGAACATTTGAGCATTTACTTAGAAACCGTGGATATATTTTTTAGGATAGATAGATATATATGTATGTACATATATATATATATAAATATATATACGAGTAGATATGTATAAAGTAGTAGTAAGATATTCGGCGTCTCGCGCGATTTCTTCGTTGCTTTGCACGTTGCCCTGGCCTGGCCTAGGGTGAGGGGTGGGGGCACTCTCTCTCTCTCTCTCGATCCTCTGCTTTGGATGGTACGAGCGAGCCTCGTGTGCACGCGGACACTGTGGCACGCGCGCAACGCATCTTTCTCTCTCTTTCTTTCTCTCTTTCTCATTCTGATTCTCTTCCTCTTTTTTCTTTCTTTTCTTTTTATCTCATTTGAATTTCTTGCGCGTTACGCGCGTGTGGTCTTACATTTCACCTGAGGGAGAAGCCGCGGACTCCAAACGGAGTTAGAAAATGGCGACGAGGCCGACGACGATCCGATCTTCGGCTCGTTTCGTCGATCCTCGTCTCATCCTTTCTCTCTCTCTCTCTCTCTCTCTCTCTCTCTCGCTCTCGCTCTCTCTTTCATCTCTTTTTAATCTTATATCCTTATTTTCCTTTTCTTTTTTGTTTTTACTTCCGTCTTCATTTTTATTTTCATTTTAATAACGTTTGGCGAAATACGTGACACCAAAGTCGAAATAACCGAGTAACATTGATAAATATGCGATCAAATTATATATTTATGTATGTATTCGTAATAATTGACACGAAGAATCACGTTTAGGTTAAAAACTACGTGTCTAAAGTTAATTTGCGAACGATTATCTTTATTGGAACACATCCGTTACTTCTTGTTATGTTTATAAGAGATATTTATTTCTTATATTTATATTATAAGAGATAACATATATACGAGAAACATGACCTTGATGAAAGATATACCAAGTCGACCTCGATGACCATCTTGTACGTCGTTGATGCAACCTGGAAAGTGCTACTGTTTTGAAATTAGAACTCGGATAATCGACGAGTTTCTCGACAGATATCTCCTTTTTTGGGGTTAACTCGTACGAATCATTATGAAGTAATTCTACGAAATTTATAATAATCATTCGCGTGACAAAAACTGAGACACGATACGACATTATACCGTATATAGAATTTTAACGAACGATTTCATGTTTATATCCGATATTATTCTCATTAATCGTCAATTTTATTTACGTATTTTTTCTTTTCGTTGATAGATCGTGACAAATCAAATTTTCTCATACTCGTTACATCGTTATTATCATTACTATTATGATTATAATTGTCATTATTATTATTATTATTATTATTATGATCTCGTTAAGAATATACGGTGACAGTCAATTGCATGTTGTTACTTAAGAGTAAAAAATATAGTTAAAGATGATCTTATAAAAGATAGACGAAGAGAGACGAAGCAGAAGAAGAAGAAACTAAGAGAGGGAGAAGGAGAGAGAAAGACTACGTATTTCTAACGGTAATGTACGAGACAAGGAAAAGAGCCGTACGAAGTCAAGACGACGAGCCACCAACGATGTTTCCTTTGATACCCATACACATACATATCCATCCATACGTACATATATCATACATACATCATACCTACCTACCTACATATATACATACATATATACATACATCAGAGAGAGATAGATAAATGCGTATACGATATACGGTAGACATTATTTTCAGGGAGCACGATTTGTTTTGACGAGTGGCTAACGAGTCTGTCTCTTGCATATCCGACTCACATATATATACATATATGAAAGTCTCGTTTATATGCATCCGTCTCTTTCTCTCTCTCGAATATGCGAATTGTTGGTCTACTCTTTGTTTCTCCAATTCCTCTCTCCGTCTCTATCTATCTATCTATTTATCTATCTATCTATCTATCTATCTATCTATCCATCCATCTATCTGTCTCTCTCATTCTCATTATTCGTCGGTCTCTCTCTCTCTCTCTTTCTCTTTTACGCCATATGCATATATATTTCATTCTCGTTCTAACCCCTCTTCCCTTTTCTTCTCTGTACATCCCTCACGCCTCACCCTTCCTTTTCTCTCCCTTTCTCCCATCCTCCCTTCTTCTCTCTTGCTTTCCTTTAACCCCTTTGTCACGAGCCCCGGTCACGGATATAATTAATTCCAGTGTATATGGAGCAAAGAGTATGTATGTGTATGCATGTAAGTGTATGTGTGTGTGTGTGTGTGAAAGAGAAAGAGAGAGAGAGAGAAGGAAAGAGAAGGTTCAACGAAGAAGACAAGCCCATTGTCTATCAACTCTTTTACCTAACATAAGTCCTTTGACTATAGTTCCTTTAGAGGATCAGCGATCCTTCACGCGATATCATCCCCATTCGACATTGAGAACGTTCATTATCGTTTCGACCCCGTTTATGGTGTCTACTTTTTGTTTGTTTGTTTGTTTGTTTGTTTGTGTTTGTTTTTTCCTTGTTGTTTCCCTTTACTTTTTTTTTTTTTTTTTGATTCCTTTTATTTTCTGAGATACGACGAAGACAGAGACGAATAATCGGAATCAAAGATCGTTTATTCATTTATTTATTTATTTATTTTTTTATTTATTTATTGTTCTATTGTTTCATTGTTTTATCTTTCAGTTGTCTTTTTTAAAAAAGGATTATAAAGGGTATCGTGATTATAATTTCCATTCGAACGAACGTCGTTAAAATATTTTTTTTCTCGGTCCCGATAATATAGAAAAATATTTTCATCTGGCGGAGTTACTGGTGTGTTATTTTTTGGATTTTTGTTTTGTTATCGCATACGCATGAGAAGATCAGGCTTCGAAAAGAATTAGTTTTTTTTTTTCCTTTTAGTTTTGTTTATAGGGCGAAGGAGAGTTTTTATTATTTGTCCAGTTTTCTTTTTTTTTTTTTGGAAACTACATGCGGTAATAATTATACCAGATATATTTTAATAAAGGGTTATTAATAGTACGATTAACGTTATACAGAATTTTAATTATACTCACTAACGTTAATATTGAAATCGTTAATTTCGATTGAAACTTAATTAAAGTTAAAATTCTCAATTACATTTATTCTTTCGTCCATTATTATTTTATTATTTTATTATTTAATATACAGTGTATATTGATACGTGATACACAGAACTTCTCAAGTCAGTATGTGTATGAAGAAAGATAACAAAAAAATAATTAATCTAGAAAGAGTAATTAATTGATTTTTAAAATCATTCAGGAACTTTCGCTCCATTTTATATTATCACGTGATACAAGTCGTACAAACATATGCATAAATACATATGTACACACTGATAGATTAAGAAAAAAAAAAAAAAAAAAGAAATGTCATCCAAGAACTTTTGGTTTACCCTGTCTTATCACATGATACAAGTCATATAAGCACACACCCACATGCATACAAATATAGAATAAGAAAAAAGTGTCATCCGAGAACTTTTCGTTTATCCTGTGTTATCACGTAATACAAGTCATACAAACATGCATAGATGTATATATTTAAAAAAAAAAACAAAATCACCTTAATACTTTTGATTTATCTTATGTTGTTACGTTATATGAATAAACACACATACACACACGTACAAATTGAAGATAAAAAGAATAAGTCTATTATTTTTTCCAAACATTTTACTATTTTTTATCGCGAATAAGTATGTGTGTAATATATGTGCTTAATATATGAATGCATATGTATATATGCACATATATACATATATATAAGACGAGAGTGAATTTACACACGCACACATAAGAGTGAATTTTCGTTGAAATAGGATATGAAGTAAGCGCGATATCAATTGGAGTTGGTGTCCATAGACCGTCGTCATGGCGGTCGGTCGTTGGGTCGCGTCGTGCCGATCGAGATATAGAGAGCCGCTTCGGTTATTGGGAAAACGTGCCTCTCAATATTGCAGTCTATAATTGAACGCCATTGCCACGTCAACGGAAATAGAATAGAAATTGCTATGGAAATGATTGTGCGAGGGAGCCAGCCTTTTCTATATGCGTGTATGGTGCGTGTGCTTGAGCTTATGCGTGTTCATGTACGTCTCTGGATATTCGTGATCGTCGTGTGTGTTCAAAGAGAGAAGGGCACGCGCGCGCGCGTGTGTCGCACACGAGGTATCACGGCTAATCAATCTGGTCGAATTACCCTCTCCCCTTCTCACCCTTTCCCCTCTTCTCTCTCTCTCTCTCTCTCTCTCTCTCTCCTTCTCTCTCCTTTTATTATTAATCCTAGGAGAATGTCCTCTTTATCGATTTTTTTTTGGTGAAAAAGAAAAAGAAAGAATCAAAAAAAAAAAAAAAAAGAAAAGAAATTGAAACGAACATTTTCATTTTACTCGCCGTTTTTTCGCTCCTTTTCTTTATTTTTTCTTCTTTTTGTTTCTTGGTCACGACTCTATTCTAATTTTACGAGCTAGTTATTATCGTTATTACTATTATTATTATTATTATTATTATTATTATTATTATTATTATTATTGTAAATGTTGTATAAATTTTCAAATTCTTCATTTATATTTTTATGAAAAAGATAAAATTATCTTTATTTGCATCGATATTCGCTTGATCGTTGTCGTGATCGAATTAAAAAAAAAGTTATCCGTCAAAGAGTACGAGAGAGAGAAAGGGTTAACATGTACGATTGAAATTTCTAATACTTTTAAGAAAAAGATATCCCTAGAAATATTTTATAATTAACAATACATCGTTCGTGATTACGGCTTAGATAGTTATGGGACGCGGATAAAAAGTTTCTAAGTGGGCCAAAAGTTCTTAGATCCGTTTAAAAATCAATTACTCTTTTTTCTTAACAGCATTAGCCTATTTCTTTCTTCTTCTTTTGTTTTTTTTTTTACATTGTAAAACCACAAGCTTCGCTCGTCAAACTATAAGCGTAATTACAAATCTAAGAAGTCTCAAAAGAGAGTAATCGATTTTTATAATTATCATCTAGAAACTTTTGACTCGCCTAATAACTTTTGACCCATCTTATATATATATATATATAGTATGTATATAAGTATGTATCTACGTAGAACGTCTTTCAGTGCATCTACACGTACACATACATAGATTACACATATACATTTTATATACGTGGTCAGCACTAATGAAACGGGGACATTCCAGCAACGTCGTCTTTCCTAGAATGCTGTGTTGAGATTTTTCATACACAAATACACATGTACGCGCGCGTTCACAGAATCATTCTTTACACTGCTTGCATGATTAATAACTACTCGACTTTTCGAAATATCACGAGAGAAAATAACAATTCCTTGTATATACGCCATAAATATATATATAGTGTGTGTAACTTCATTCGTCTCGTTTTGATACCATAAAAGATTAAATTTCATCGTCCGTTTCATCATAACTTTGGTTTTCATTGCGATACGATAGGTCGTTGTGTAGCCATCATCATCATCATCGTCGTCATCGTCATCATCTTATTAATCGATTTATAAATTATTAAAGCATAATTCTTTTTTTCTTTTTTAATCTTTTAATTACTTAATTATTTCAGAACTTTCACGAAAAATTTTTGTGACAACCAAATTTGTTAAAGTTTTGTTCAAATCATTTTATTTTCTTTCTCTCTTTTCTTTTGATTTTTGTCTACGTATAGACATACTTAATCTCGTTTCAATATTCATGATCATGTCTCATCTATTATAAGTATTTACGTTGTTGGCCAATGCGTCATAGTAAGTATATGTGTTCGTCATGTTTAAACTTAATTGTATATTTATGCGTGTGTTCATATCCTTTCGAAGAAAAATTTATCAACGAGTATCTGACTTATCTTACTTAGAATGTAATGCGAGTAGAATTACGGAGGCCATCTTGGTACAGCTACCTCTATCGTATTTTAAACTTTAAATTTTATTATACTTTAAATTATTTTATATATATATATATGAAATGTAATAATTTCTTATATTTTTTTAAATAAATAAATAATAATTTTTTCGAAAGGTTGTAATTATAAACACACTTAAAAGCATAAAATTACTGTGCAGTAGTAAAAGCAAAATGGCGTATTAAGATGGCAGAAGTATCATTAAAGTCGTTACAAATTTTTTTATTCACTTGATTTTACTTTACTCTACTTTACTTCACTCTTTCTCTCTCTCTCTCTCTCTCTCTCTCTCTCTCTCTCTCTTTCCTTTTATTATTTTTATAGAACGCGATGCCATCGATCGGACGATTCTCCATAAGATAAAAATATCTCGATGCACTCTTCCCCTTCTCTTCGCTAGTAGGAGATCATGTTTCGTATATTTTCTAAACAGTCCGAAGACTAAAGTGGATGACGTCGGTGAATAGATATACTTCTATCAATAAAGAAGAATGCAGTATACTCTGCGTCTCGATTTACTTCTATCAATGAAAAGAATATTTTTTATATTTATTCACAATTACGACGATACTTTAATTGAATTAAATAAACGAATAAATAATTACTTAATTAATAATTCAATTTCGAGGTTGGGAAATTAAAAAAAATGTTTGCCTCCATTTCGACCAGAGAATATTATTTTCCTCGTATGGAAATTATAATAATTATAATAAATGCAATATAATACATTAATCAAATTACTACAGTAAGAGTAATAGCGTGAAAAAGTAATAAAAAAAAAAAAAAAAAAAAAGGAAAGTCCGGCATATAAATTTTGCTTTATTAAAAAGAGAAAAAAATATATATATATATTTACACATGTAATTGATTATTTTCAAGCGATAATAAAATTCACATATATATAATATATCACTGATGAAAATAACAAAAGTAGTAATACAACGGAAAAAAAGAGGAAAGAAGGGGAAAAGATACATCTAGAGAAATAACTGTAGAAAGATATGAAATAGGTTATATAGAGAGAAAGACAAAGAGAGAGAGAGAGAGAGAGAGAGAGAGAGAGAGAGAGAGAGAGAGAGAGAGAGAGAGAGAGAAGAGGATGTGGGACATCGATTCGTTCGCGTAGGTCGTTCATGGCAGCGGACGTGGATCTGAACGTGGATATGGCGACGACGATGGCGACGGCACCGACTTCTCCACCTCCACTTCGTATATACGAGGGAGAAAGAGAAAGAGAGAGAGCGAGAGCGAGCTTTCATGATATACGTAGAGCCTCGCAAGGTTATGGTGTGTGTTGCTGGAACGAAGCCCCATCTTGAAACCGGTCCTACCACGCTGTGCATTTTCCCCTTCTCTCTCTCTCTGTATCTTTCTCTATCTCTATCTCTATCTCTCTCTGTTTCTTACACACACACAGAAACGCACACATGCACACACACAACATCATTGCATAGGTATACTTTCATAGATAAATATTCATAGCACGCAAAAAAGAAGAAGAGATTTTTTTTAATTATCTTGAGAAAAAATTGATTTGATTAATTAACAAATCTTCAAATTTATATTTTTTGGTGATATCAAGATTGTTTTTCTTTTTTTTTTTTCTTTTCGTTCTCCTTTTTCTATTTGTTCGGTTTATTTTCTTCTTCTTTTGTCAAGCTTCTCACAAATTATGTGTGTACAAATATCAAACATAACAAAATGAACTGCGTATACAGTAGCACACACTTGTTAAAATTCTTGTCATAACATAGCAAACAATTTACGTAGCTATTATTATTATTATTATTATTATTATTATTATTATTATTATTATTATTATTATTATAGATAATTTGTTTAAATATAGAAGATATCCTTGGTGATACTTATATACAATAATGTACTTATTTACGTAGATGATCTTCGTGTTTTAACGACTCGTCGAATATATTTCAGTGCCATTTTCGTTTGTGAAAATCTTTGGTACAAACGTTTCAGAAGCTTTTACTTCGTCATTTTCTTTTCCTTCTTCTTCTCTTCATCTTCTTCCTCTTCTTTTTCTTCTTCTTCTCTTCATCTTCTTCCTCTTCTTCTTCTTCTTCTTCTTCTTCTTCTTCTTCTTCTTCTTCTTCTTCTTCTTCTTCTTCTTCCTCTTCCGCTTCGTTCTCTTCAAAGGATTCTATTCAAGGAATTTATCGAACACGGCGAGCGTTAATCTACTCGAAAGCAGATTATGACGGTATACTCGTTCGTTCGATCTTTAAACGTGTGCCCTATGTAACGTGTGTACATGCATACATACATACATACATACATACATACATACGTACGTACGTACGTACGTACGTACGCATGCATAAATACATATGTACGTATGTATTACATACATATGTGATAGCTCGCTGAAAGCTCACGAAAGTTATATGCGTTCAGTAGTAGGTAGCTTACTCGAACGGATTAACTACGCCGGAATGGTTTTAGATACTAATCGGATATTACTAGTATCGATCTCAGTCAATGTTATCGTCATTTCAACTTTGAAAAATTTAAAAGAGTCAATAAAAAAAGGGTGGTGGGAAAAATATATACTTAGGTGTATACCTTTTAAATGATTATGCATGCAGGATGCATCAGAAGTTTTTACGCGACTTTATAGAAAATCGATCCGAAATCTTTTCAGAAATTTTTTTAAAGCTTCGCTTCTTTTTTTGTCGTTCTTTTTTCTTTTTCAATTCAGAACGTAAGTAAGTAAATAATCGTTCTAATTTCTAGAGATCTATGGGGTTGAAAGGAATGGGGGATAGTGTATACACTTTTTGTAATATTTTTGTACTATTGAATAAATCGATAAAGGATCAACGTTACAATTATTGCAATTTCGAGAAAAATATAATTCAGGATGGTCGAAGAAGGAATCTTCATCTACGTGTATAGATTTTAATTAACGTTAAAAGGATATTCTTCTACTTAAAAAATAAAAAAAAAAAGAAAGAAATAAATGAAAAATCAGAAATGTTTGTAACCCTAAAGGTAGGTCGCATAGCCTAAGGCCCAAGTCTCATGTTGCGTTTACTAGTCTTGGCTAAGCTAGCTATACATATATGTACATATTTGGTCTGCGTCTGGTGAGACCGGAAAGTGCCTCCTCCTCCTCTTACCAGCAGTAAACTTTTACATGTGTCTTACTCAAGACTACATTGCTGCATATATATACATTTTATATATATATATTTTTTTAAGTACTTAAACGTCCCGCTTTCAGATAAACAATCGAGAAAGATATGAAAAGCAAAAAATCGATAAATACGCTTATATCAGTTATGATTTAATAAATTAATTCACAATTAATTTAATTACTCTTGCTTTTTATTATTATTATTATTTCTTTTTTTTTGCGTTCAATGTAATCGAAGATATTTCGATAATTAATTTCAACTAAGAAATTTAAATGAAATCGTATTAATATAATATAATAGATATACAGTGTGTGTGTGGGTGTATGTATGATGTGTGTGTATGTATATATATATATAGAATATTTAAGTATGGAAATAGGGAAGGAAAAAATATATATATAGAATAAAAAACAAAAGATAACAGTTAACAGCTTAGATGACGTAGTGATCCCCTTTCAATGGACGCCTTGTGTATTAATAATGCTGAGTGTTAATCGATAATGGTCAAAAACATTGTCCTCCTTTCGTAATTGGAGATTTATTCGAGAAAAAGAGAGAGAGAGATTTTGTAGCATTTTTTCTCTCGTTTTTTCCCTCTTTTTTCTCTTTCTTGTTTTCTTTCTTTCTTTCTTTCTTTCTTCCTTTTTTTAAGGAGAAGAAGAAAATCTTTGAATTTAGAACTCTCGGTTGAAACCATCAGCTAAATATAATCCAAGTGCGTTGTATGCATCTAAGAGGATCATAGCTCGAGCTGCATAGTTAAACGTACTACTACTTTCATTCTATAAAACAATGATTCTCTTTCTTTATTCTCCTATCGACCATATATGTACTATAGCATATATATTACATTTCCGAATAAGAGTTTAAAAAAAATAAAGAATATGTATGTATATATATATATATATATATATATATATATATATGTATATATATATATAAAATAAGCGTATATACGTATGTTTAACGAATCTAATTAAACTAATTAAATTGCGAATACATAACAGACTGGAGAAGTTTTACAAACTGAACAAAGTTTACTTATTTACACACGGGGAGAGAGAGAGAGAGAGAGAGAGAGAGAGAGAGAGAGAGAGAGAGAGAGAGAGAGAGAGAGAGAGCATATCGTATATCTATAGGAAGGGTCAAAAGTTCCTAGGTAATTTTAAACAGAACATTACTTTGATTTTTAAAAACCACTTAGAAACTTCTGGCTCGTTCTGTATTTACAATCTGAAATTTATTATAGATAACGTTAAAATATTGATTTATTATCTCCTTTTTTTTGTTCAATCTGTTTTTAAATCTATATCTTTAGGAGACCGTATAGTTATTTTTATCTTCTTTATTTTTTTATTTAAAAAATATTTTTTTTACACACACACATATATATATGTATATATAAGAAAAGAAACGTAACACAAAAGCGTAATTTTTCGAGATAATAGGCAGAATAAAGGAGTACAAGTCCGCGTTCTCGATTAATTAGAGCGCTGGGTTGTCTAATTAGAGGGAAATCGGTAGAGGGCTGGAGGAGGGGGATGGATACATAGGTAGGAGCAAAAAAAAGAAGAGACGAGACGCCAGTCAACCGGCGTCTCCGGTTAAATCGACTGTTTCTTCTTCCCTCTTTTTCTACTCTTTCACAATACACTCCCTCTTTCTCAAGTGGATAAAATCCGCGTGAACACGTTTCATTTCCTTTTTTTCTTTTTTTTTTTCTTTCCTTTCCTTTCCTGTCCTTTCCTTTTTGTTCTTGAAACCGTCTTTCGGTATTGCGAAATAGTAGTTAGAGACACGAATGAGATGCACGATGCGAACGTGCACGCGTTGCACGAGATGCAATCTACGATTCCGGCGACTTTGATCGGCAATTGGGAAATTGCAGGAATTAGGCTTAGTGACGTCAGCCAAACGGAGGACATTACTATGATTGGACACTTAAAGTTGCCTCAAGCGAAGGTCACTTTCGTATTCTCTCTCTCTCTCTTTCTGTCTGTCTGTCTGTCTATCTATCTATCTATCTATCTATCTATCTCTACTCGCGAACTTTCGATCGTTTTGCATGTCGTAGACATTTCCTCATACCCGGTTTCATCTTCGTTCTCGTCTTCGATTTTATCATGAAACTTGCAAACGTAAGTCGAGAAAAATCTATTTGAAAGCTTTCAAAGAAAGACGAAACTATCGAATAGAAATGTTCGAGAATCTTTGACGAGAGACATTTCGCGTGATATTTCCGTCATTTTTCTTTATATATATGTATATGTATGTATGTATGTACGTATATATTATTATAGTAATTTTCTTGGCCAATCAATTTTTCTTATGTTTGATTTATGATTAAACGATGTTGAATGACATAAATTTTATGAAGGAAAAAAAAAATTAAACGTACAATTTAAGTAGATAAATGGCAATTAGACTTCTTTTTTTCTTTTTCTTTTTTCAATCTAATTTTGACTTAAATTGACGGCAATATAAAAATTACGGCAGTAATACAAAATTTTCATGAGAAAGAGAGAAATACTTGCAGTGACAAATATAACTTTTCGGATCTAGCATTCGAATCTACTTCGCAAGATCCGAAGAGAAGGGTTTGCTTGTCCTTTTAGTAAACCTTTTCATGATAGTTGCTTTAACCAAGGTGCATAATGGATCCTCGAAGAATCTCTAAAAAAAAAAGTACTTACTCAGATCGTGAATCGAGTGTTTTCATGTTTTCATGTATAATGGATGAGCGACAATCGCCAATATCTTTTTTTTCTCTCTCTCTCTCTCTCTCTCTCTCTCTTTCTTTTTCTCTCTCCCCTTTCTTTCTATCTAAAAACCTCTTCAAGATCAAGTAGGGATGTCATCCTATCAACGACGTCACATCATTTTTCGATGATATTCTTCGAGAATTATTATCGACAGATGTTGTCAATCATAATCGAGGTTTACCGAACAGATAAGATGAAGTCAGCTGATCAATATATTATTTATTTATTTATTTTTTTTATTTCTTATATAGATACATAGATTTTCTAGGATAAGACGACGTTAATCGATCTAATTTTTAATTTATTTATT
The DNA here is from genome assembly GCF_014466175.1 of Vespula pensylvanica. Taxonomy (NCBI): domain Eukaryota; kingdom Metazoa; phylum Arthropoda; class Insecta; order Hymenoptera; family Vespidae; genus Vespula; species Vespula pensylvanica. The sequence continues at coordinate 2,129,257 of NC_057697.1, forward strand.
ATTATTATTATTATTATGTAAGATACGTTAAGATAAGTAGAATAGTTGGTAGGAAAAGTTATTGTAATCGAATTGATATTGTTGTTGTTGTTGTTCTTATTATTATTATTATTATTATTATTATTATTATTATTATTATTATTATTATTATGTAGATAGATAGAAAAGTTACTAGAAACATTAAGGTTTCCAGTTTATGGAAAATTTGTTCGACTACAAATTATACTAATAAAATATCGTGTTAAGCGTTAACGTACTTCGCTTTGGCACAATGCTCATTTGCATAAACCGAGAGAACAACCGAGCAACGGAATATCCAAGAATAATTTCATTTAGATAATATATCAAGTCTTGGATGTTGAGAAACAAAATATTCTTACGTTTCTATTTTCTTTTTTCATTTTTATTTATTTTTTCTCTTTTCTTTTTTTAATTGTTTTTCCCTTCTTTTTTTTTTTCTTTCATGCATAAATTGCATTCACATGGGTTACTAATTCCAAGAATGATCCTTTTTTTATTTCCCCCTCTTTCATCGTTATAACAAGAAAATGGCGTTAGTTATTAATTTCATCGATAATTAATTATAAACGCTCGAAATCCCACGTTGTATCTCCGTTGTTATCGGGAGAAAAAAGGAAAAGATTATCCCCTTCCATTTTTAGATTTATTTATTTATTTTCTTTTTTTCTTCCTCTTCTCATGGAAATTAACGATTAATTTTTTATTTAACTTAATCTCTTAACAAATTCCTCTTTTTCTTCTTTTTTTTTTCTTTTTCTTTTTTCTTCTTTTCTTTTCTTTTCTTTTTTTTTTTATTCATCGTAATTAGCTTGTGCTAAAAAATTAATTTAGAACTCCCGTCGACATTTAATAAAAACGATAACAAACGCATACTTACAAACGCATACCCTCCAACCCCCACCCCTTATATAGTAGGAATTAACCAGCTCTGCCATCGTACGTATTTTTGATGAAACTTCGATCACGTGACACATTCTCTCTCTCTCTCTCTCTCTCTCTCTCTTGTGTGTGTCTACATCCACCCACACATATATATGTATATATATATCAATCACTCTATCAGATATATTCCGAACGATTTCAATTAAATCGAAACAAAAGCATAGCCGTTCGTTCGTCTTGTCGTCTTCGTTTATACGTACTTACGTATAAACCGATAAACAGAAAATTGAAATTCTATTGTGAAAGAACGTAATGGTGGGTGGGGTGCACTGCGTGATGGGGTGAAAGGTAAAAGGAAGATGTGTAAAATGGAAGGTAACAGTTCGTTGATAAAATCGACGATAGGAAGTATACATAGTCCGAAGAGTTTCTAGGAAGTGCAACGAGAAGACTCGAATTTCACCGAAAGGAGTTGAGAAGCGATTTAGTTCGAGTCACGTGATAACATGGCAGAAGCACCCCTGTATATATATATATATATATATATATATATATATATATTCTTGAAAAGTTCTCTTACTCGTTTCCTTGCTCTTTCGTTGATGTGTCTCTTCTCTCGAAAGATCTCAAGAAAAATTTTCATCGATCGTGTTCTCTCTCCGTCTCTCTTTATCTCTCTTTCTCTCTTATACACGTAACGATGTTCGTTCAATGGAATGACATTTATTTATTTTTATTTTATTTATTTTATTTTCTCTCTCTCTCTCTCTCTCTCTCTCTCT